>NW_012267267.1:4106838-4116476 GCF_000151885.1 Dipodomys ordii
AAAGAAACAACTGCCTAGGGCTGGTAAGGTGGCTCAGTGGTAGAGCGCTTGCCTTGCATGCTCAAGGCCCTGGGTTCCATTCCTCAGCACCACATAAGCAAAAAGAAAAAAGCTGGAAGTGGCGCTGTGGCTCAAGTGGTAGAGCACTAGCCTTGAGCTGAAGAGCTGAGGGACAGTGCCCAGGCTCAGAGTTCAGGCCCCACAACCGGACCCCCCCCCCAAAAAAGAAAAAGAAATAGTAGAAGCCTCCAGGTCTAAGGGCAGTGTACCCTGAGTACATCTTGCCTTTAGCATACCAACTTCTGAACTGTCCTTGGTGGCTTCTCTTCAGAATTAGATCTATTCCTTTAATGGCTTTGCAGAAAGATGAGGTCAGTTAAAGAAGAGAAGTGACAGGGATTTATCACTTGTTATCCACTGATCTGCTGCCCTGAATTTGCTGTCATGACCTTATCCTTCCTGCTGAATAACATGTGGTTGGACTGTTAAACTGCAAACACATAGGAAGGAAACAATAACCTTAAGGATCAGGAACAAATAGAACAATTAGATATTAAAGTCAGAACTTGGCCACGGGTAGAAATGGAAAGATTCTCTTCTGTACACTTTTAAGAGACTTTAGCAAATAAAATATCTTACCTGCAATGTGACTTTGATGTTAGGTAAGCTGCCTAACCTCTCTGAATGGTACTAATTCTTCTCATGGTATAGAACCCTTTGTTTTGTCGGAGATGCTGGGCTTTGAATCCAGGACCTCATGCTTGCTAGGCAGGTACTCTATCACTTAAGCCTGATGCCTAGCTCCAAAGTTGTTACAAAGATTAAACTAAGAAAGTATCCTAATTCTTGAGCTAGTCATGTCTCAATAGAAGATAGGATGTGTGGCTATTAGTAGCCACTGGATTAATGACAGTTGGAGTTGTTTTTGACATTGTTGTGTATTTGTGTATTAGATTCTTTCTCTCTTCTTTCTGCTTCCAAAAGTGAGCTAGCTGTGAATCAATGGGAAAGCAGGCAAGACAATATCCCCAACTTGAAGGTTCTAATTTTGGATGACAAGCTTAAGGGAGGACCTGTGGAACTAGGGGATGGAGGACTCCCCCATTGGAAGAGAAGCCAGCATGTATGTGGCCAGGAAAGAAGGAAAACTATGTTCCCTTTCTTTGCCTCCTGTCCAGTCTGACCAAGTCTCCATCCTGTGTGCATCCTAGGAATGTCCCAGCTTGGCTGAGCCCAGAGTGATATTAAGATGGGAAGATCATTCAGAATGAAGTGTCCCATTCTGTGTGTCCGAGCACTTTTTACACAGAATAACTATTACCATGCAATACTCCCATTGTATTTTAATAGCATGCCTGTCTCTTTTGCTGGATTGTGCATTCTGTGAGGAGAGATTGAATCAGATTCATTGCTATTCCCTCAGGGTCTGGCCTGGTCTTGGCACCATGCCTGGCCCAGAGTGGATACTTTTGTTCTTTGAAATGGTAAATTGAGATTTGGGTGATGGAAAGACCTCATGTTTCCATTTTCCTCTGCATTCACTTCTTCTGTTTTTCAAGTGTACAGGAATTTCAACCTAATAGACTTTTTTTCTTTTTTTAAACTCAGGTTGGGTTCGGCTGTGTTTCATAACAACCCCACTAAAATCTCAGTGGCTTAACTTAACAAAAGTTTATTTCTGACTCATGCAATGTCCCCTGTGGTTATGGGCAGTTTTCCAAGACAGCTGTTCTCCATACAGTGGCTCATCAATCCCAGATTCCTTTGATTTGGTGGCTCTATCATCTCAGCACAGGCAATGCAGGAGCTGGTGGAAAGCATGCTCCTCTGCAGTGTCTTAGCCAAGAAGTACTTCCTAACATTTCCCCTCAGTGTCCAGAGGCCACACCCAGTCACATGACCACACCCACTGCAAGACTCTGGGAAAAGTTGTTTTCTGTGTGCTCAGAAAGAGATGACTACATATTGGTGTGAACTAATCATACTTACTCAAAGGGCTAAAGCTGAAATACAAGAAAGCCTAAGTTAAATGTGGGACATAATTGCCAGTGAGCATACATTCATGAATTTTTTTTTTATCCACAGAGTATTTCTTGAGTACCTACTAAGTGCCAAGCATTGAACATTTGTGGAGCCAAGCACAGCTCTAAGTGCTAGGGCATGTCATGAATTTAAAACATTTGCTGACATCATGAACTTGTATTTCTACTAGGGACTATCAATAGATGTGTGTAAACCATTAGACCATATGTACAATGAGAGAAAAATCAAAGAACTTAAGAGAATAGAGAAGGGTAGAAGAACAGTTTGGAGTGTCATAGGAGAGGATGTCCTTGCTAATAAGAGACTCTAAGAGTCCCATTGGGTGGAGAAAGAGGTAGTATTTTTGGCAAAGCGAAGGCTCACTGCAGTGGATTGTTTACTTATTCATGAAATGTTTGTCAAGCTTTGGCCACACTGTCCAGCATTCTCTTATACTGTTGGTGATGTAAACATGAATACAACCCACATAGTGACCTCCAGTAGTCTCCAATCCATTTGGGCAGATAGACTTAAAAACAAATATATACAATGGAAAATAAGGAGTCTTTGGGAATGGTGGCTCACGTCTGTAATTCTAGCTATGCAAGAGGCAGAGATTGGAGGATCATAGTTTGAGGCCAGCTGGCTAAAAAACTGAAATAGAAGCACAAAAGAAGTAGAGGGCATGACTGAAGTGGTAAATCACTTGCCTAGCATGCACAGAGCTCTGAGTTCAAACTCCAGTACAGTTCCCTGTTCCCCCCCCCCCCGCACCCCACCCAAAGAAAGGAAAAGTAGGAAGTCAAAGGGAATACAAAGGAGAGAGCTATAATTTCCATTTGAATGGAAAAGGATCAAGGAACATATTATATAAGAAGTGATTTGGTTGTCTAAAGTAGAAATTAGGAAATTCACCTATTAGCAGAAAAGTGTTTTATATACGTATACATATGCTCTATTGTTGTATTAAGAAAATAACTTGTGGCTTTGAAAACACATTTCTTTATTCTGATTTGATTCCGTGGCTTGTGTGGGCTCTGCTGATTGTTCTGGTGCCTGTGGTATGTCACTCATGGATGCATTCAGTTGGGGGCTGGCATGGGCTAAGTAGCCAAGAGATTTCATTCCAATGTCGGGGGCTCACTGTGAAGGGAGGGCACCTGGGGCTGACTCAACCTCGGTCTCTCCACACCAGAACTCTCATCTAATCTAACCTCAATTACTTTCCTTGGCATTTGGATCCCAAGAGAGTAAACAAATCCTGCAAGGCTTTTTAAGGCCTGGAAGTCAGAGCCTCATTTTCCCTGCATTTGATTGGAAGAAGCCAAAGGGGGGAAAAACAGTCAAGATTTAGCTGGTGGGGCACTGGTGGCTTATGCTCATAATCCTAGCTACTCAGGAGGTTGAGATCTGAGGATGGTGATTCAAAGCCAGTCCGGGCAGGAAAATCTGTGAGACTCTTATCTCCAGTTAACTCTCAGGAAACTAAAAATGGAGCTGTGGCTCCAGGTGGTAGGGCACTAGCCTTGAGTAAAAGAGCTCAGGGACAGAGCCCAGCTGCTCTGAGTTCAACAACTGATTAAAAAAAGAAAAAGATTTAGCAAAGGACCCAAATTTCTGCCCAGGGATAGGGGAATCTGGAGAGATCTTGTTTTCAGATAATCTACTACAAGAGTTAACCTTAGCATAAGCTGGTGTGTCTGAGTGCTCCTATATTTCCTTCTCCTCACAACAAGGGAGGAGCACAGGCCCAGACCACTGAGTGCTGACAGGCACCTTCTGAATGGAGGGTCTTTGAAGCCAGATCCTCAGGAAGATTCACCAGAGTCAGGGTAAGAGATGAGACTAATTTGCCATTCCAACCACATTAGGGTGTAGCAGTTGCCAAAGCTGTGTCTGCAGCAGGTAAGTGTCATCACAATGGCTCTCTGTCTGTAAGTAAACAACTTGAGGAGAAATGGTAGGGTTGTGGTTGATTCTTCTCTGTCCATTTTGTAAGTAGGAAGCTTTAACTGTCCAAGGCATGTACCAATTTGAAAAACAATTATTCTTCCAAGCACATTTTTTTTAAGTTGGGTGGATGATGCTCTTGAGAAGGGCACTAGGTAAAGAAGACCAAGCGTGGTCTAGAGAGAGGAATTTGAAGGGAACCAGAAAAGAAAGCAGGTGACACAGGAGTGGTAAGGGTTCTGGAACAAAGAACGTTGATCTGAACTCAGGAAATAGTACTTGGTCTCTAGCCAGAATGAACTTGGCACTCCCAACACCCTGGGGTTTGGGGAAATAGTCTAGCTGGGCTTAGAGGTATAACAGGTTGGAATGTAAAGGCAGCCTTCTGTGTCCAACTCTTCTAGCTGAATTCTACTCCAAAACCAAGCTTCCATGGGGTTTTGATCCCCATATGGACCATAATGTGCTTAAATGAGTTTTCTGCTCTAAACTGAGTAGAGGGTTATATTTCAGATATCTCATTGTAAAAGCAAGTTATGGAGAACAGTTAGGAATGGATTCTTAAGAATAATAGGAAACATAGAAAAAGGTAAAACAAAAGCAATCTGTGCTCTTACCTTTGATGGCAGACAGCTGAATTACCAGGCTCCAAAGCAATGGGCTGAGGGGGTTTCTTGAGGGATCAAATATATATGGTATCTCCTGACCTATTAATTATAAATATTTTAATCCTACCCCTCCAACCCCTGCAAAGAAAAATCCTGATGCAAATTACTGTGTGTAATTTAAGACAAGAATATCTTCCCTTTTCCCCCAGATAGATATCTGGAGTCTGGAAAGTTATCATCTCAGCCATACCACTAGGGCAGAGGGGTCTCTTAGTCATCTAGAATTTGAAATTAAATTTGAAGCCAGACTCTGCCATTTTCCAAATGAACGACCCCCACATCTCAATTGACAAGTTCTGTGGATTGATCATAACAAACCCGCCTTTCAGAATTGTTGTGAAGCAAACGATCTTCAGGAATCAGAGCATGGGAGTAATATTGGCAGAGCACTTGACATCTAGGATGGATTCCTGTCACATTATTAGTGTTTGTCAGTAAGTTTCCTTCTTAGCTGAAAGAACTTGAATCCTGTCACAACCTCGAGCCATTTACTGAGTGACCCCCAGATGGAGGGGTCCCAATCTCCATCCCTAACATGGAGAAAGATTCTTTGTTTTCAAGGGTTCAGCTCAGACTGCTAGGGCCAAGCTCACTGTAGTTCTGGAACTCAGGGGAAAATGTTTCCCCAAATAAAACAGAAAATTGCATTTTGTAACTTTTCAACCAGCATCTGGATATTTTTTTACACTTGTCATATTTTGGCTACCGTACCCTGTTGAAACACTTAGCATAGAATTTCCCTGGGGATATTTCAGACTCTCCTCATAAAACTCCTTAACCAGAAAAATCCCTTGGAAATATAAAGAATGGTCACAGATTAGGAGAAGGATCAAACATTTGAATTCATCACACAAGAAACCTTCTTCTCTAGTGGGGACTTCCAAAAACTGCTTTATTAGGAGATTTCAGCTTTTGTTTTCTTACAGGCACAATGCTATTTTAAGTTAAAAAAAATCTGTGTCAGAATTGGCAGTTAGTGTTCATCTGGTCCCTGGCTAGGTGATTCTTAAGACTTAAGTTTGAGGTTCTCCCCTACACATTTTAGAAATGGTCCCTGGGTCACTGGTAACAAGATACTTGTCCAAAGTTTCAGCCTTGTAGCCATTCATAGTGTTTGGTGACAAGTAATGCCTGGGGAATTTCCTGCTCAAACACAAATCCAGTGTCTACTGCAAGCCAGGTGCTGTGCTATTGATAGCCAGGATTCAGACGATAGACAGTTCATCCCTGAAGGTGCTCACCATCTAGTGAAGGATCACCTCCAACCATAGGCCTTTCCCATTCCCAGACAGCCTGGTTAACCTTTATGTACCTTAATTGTTTTCCTGACTCTCCTCGAGTTGGATAAACTAAGTTCCACAATAACCCAGAGCTTAGTCTGTGGGGTTCATCAGCCATATTTAGTGAAGGTAATACTAAATGCTGTAACAACAAAATGGAAGTTCGTGTCGCACTCATAGCAAGTTCTAGTCGGTTTCTGTTTGACAAGCTGCTGTTCTCCAAGCAGAGATGTAGCAGCCCAGTGTTTAAAGTATCCTCTGGTCACTGTCAGGTGTTGGGGAAGGATAAATAGGGAACAGAGGCCCGCTCTGGCTCAGAAGTGGCACACATCTCTTCTGTTCACATACCATCTCCCAGCAGAGAACCTGGAATGCTGGTTATACAGGGGAAGGGACCAGAGACCCCAGCGATCTGCCTTTGTCAGATCTGCCTCCCACAGAATTTTATTACCTCCTCACCCATTTGCTTGGTCCGCTCTATTTTGTAAATTTGTTTTGCTCAAGGAGTTGTGGTTTCCTTTGTAGGATGATGGAATTAAAAGAGCACTGGAGCTGGGTAAGGGGGGCTCATTCCTATAATCCTAGCTGCTCAGCGAAGCGGAGATCTGAGAATTGTGGTTCAAAGCCATCCTGGGCAGGAAAGTTGGTGAGAAGCTTACTTCCAATCAACTACCTAAACTCCAGAAATGGAGCTGTGGTTTAAAGTGGTAGAGCACTAGCCTTGAGTGAAAAAGCTCAGGGACAGTGCCTAGGCCCTGAATTCAAGCCCCATGACTGACAGAAAACAAAAAAATTAAATAAAAAAAATAAAAGAACACTGGATTACCTGGGTTCGAAAATTATTGTCTCACGTGATACTCTTGAGCAAGTAATTTTCCTATGTGTACCTCTATTATTTTACCGTAAAGTCAAGATTATAATATCTACTATACAGGGATGTTAGAAACATGAAATGTAGTTCACATCCAAAATGCCCAGCAGAGTATCTGAAAAACACAACACTTATTTAGTTATTGTTAATTGAGTGAAATGAGAGAAAATTCTATCAGTCATTTTCCCACCAGCTGGCCCTGACTCCTGTGGCTGTGTTTCTGGATACTATTTAGGTACATGTGTGTGGTGGGGGGGGGGGGTGATGGGAATGAACTGAAGCTTTCCCAGCTACCCAATAAAGTTGCTGAAGGCAGGAACTGTGTGTGAGTTCCCTTATGTGTATGCTGCCTCTCCTGTGTACACATGAAGGAATGTCTATTAAACCTATGCTGGGCAAATGAGTTTTATTGAATCATGGATGAGTGATTACACTATTGCCTCCAAGGGGCTGAACACCGAAGTGGCTACAATATGGCTACAGAACAGAGCAATGGTTGTCTAATCTCCCAGATTTAGGCTATGTTTTTCTTCCTGCTTGCAAGGTGGAGAAGGTCAATGCTGGTTGTCCCTTGGCTGCAAATGTGAGAGGACTCTTCTGTTCACCAGACAGGTGGCTTTTGGCTTCTGGGCTGACCTCAGTAGTTAAATTGTCCATTTGGGTATTCAAAGCAATAAGTCTTTCTGGAAAATCATAGCCAACTATAGTTGGGCTTGTGTTGGATGTTGAAAGGCTTGGTTTCCAGTCTTGAATGCGCCACTAACTTAACAGAGCTGAGTGGAAGTATCAAAACAGTTCATGAGGCTTTAACAGCTTTGGCTGCACATCTGGGCCTTTTAAGTGTTTTTTGTGTACCTGTATGTGTGTGTGTGTGTGTGTGTGTGTGTGTGTGCACGTGTATGCGCACATGCACACACATGCACATGCCAGTACTGGGGCTTGAACTCAGGACCTGGGTGCTGTCCCTTAGCGTTTTGCTCAAGGCTGGCACTCTACCACTGGAGCCACAAATCTACTTCCGGCTTTTTAGTGGTTAAGTGGCGATAAAGTTCTCATGATCTTTCCTGCGTGGACTGGCTTTGAATCATGATCCTCAGATCTAATCTCCTGAGTAACTCATTCCTATATTCCTAACTACCAAGGAGGTTTTTGAGCAACATATTCAATTATTCAAAGCCTCAGTTTCCTTATCTGTGAAATTGCTTCAAAAACTATAAAAAAAATCACATGTGGGAAATTTCATTAGTATCACTCAAAGTATAATTTTATTAAATATTTTAAATAAAGCAAAACTGCAGGCAGAGTGCCCTGCTTTCTCTCCATTGTCTTCATTCAGTTTTTCAAGCCAAAAATGTTGGATGAACCTTAACACCATTCTCTCCTAACATACACCCTCCTTTGCCCAGAGCCTCATCAGCTGCATCACCAACGCTCTGGCCAAGCCATTACACCACTTGTCAAAATGGTTGCAAGTCTTCTCCCTGGCCCATCTGCCTCCATTGTCCCAACTGCTCCACTTAAACCCTGAGTTAGGTTCTCGTTGTCTGCACAGAGCCAGCCTGCCAGTGGCTTTCTTGTTTCTCAGGGGGAAACTACACTTCTCTTGGTAACATGTCCCCCTCTCATTTTTTCTCTATTTCTTGGATCCCACTTGCTAAAATTTTTTCCTGTTCATCTTATCTGACTCTAATGCTTTCCTACCACTTTTCAGACACAACAACGATATGTCCTTTTCTTTTAATTAAAAAAGAAAAACCCTGGATGTGGTGGTACATAACTGTGATCCTTGCACAGATATATCAGAAAAATAACCTATTTGATGTCAGCCTGGGCTATGTAGCAAGACTTTGTCTTAGAATGCCAAAAACAAACATTAAAAACCAAATAAGAACACTTTCCCCTGATTTTCTTCAGACAGAAGGAGTCAAGACACTGAGCCAATGCCTCTTTGGTGTGACTGTTGGCTTAAATATGCATCTGGGAATGCCACCCATACACAAGTATTTACCAGTAAACTGTATGACCACAGATCAAAGCTGGATGCCATTCCAGAAAGCACTCATTACCAGGAAATAAGCACAAATTGAGGTGCCTGTCATTGTTACCAATGACAACACAGATTTTAATTATTGGTATCTATGAGAACATCTTGCACCCCTGTGGTTACTCAGGGTTTCACTTGGCCTTAACAACCACGCAGTAGTTGTTTCCCTGTTTCCCCCTTTTGATAGCTAGGAAAATGGAGGTTTATAGGAATCAATTGACTCACCAGTAAAAGAGCTAGTAGAGGACAAGGCAAGTTAGCTGATACTGGGCTCTAAACTTTCCATATTCCTAGGAGCTGCTTGGAGGCACATCTTGGTTATAATAAGGGACAGATGGAAGGAAGGGGAGAAAAGTTGTGTTTGCCATTGCCACCATACATGATTCAAAAGGTTCCCACAGTGTCCAAATGTTTATACTTCCTCTAAATATCCCTGGGATTTCTATGCTGGCCTGGCCAGCTTGCTTTTCCCTTGAGAATACCGTCAAAGAAGGGTGACTTTTTTTCATGAAAATTGAGGAAGAGTAGTAGAAGTAATCTGTGACAATGATTCTTATTTGGCTAAATGTTTTTTTTGGGGGGGAGGTCCGGTCGTGGAGCCTGAACTCTGGGCCTGGGCACTGTCCCACAGCTCTTCAGCTCAAGGCTAGCGCTCTACCACTTGAGCCACAGCACCACTTCCAGCTTTTTTCTTATGTGGTGCTGAGGAATCGAACCCAGGGCCTCAAGCATGCAAGGCAAGTGCTCTACCACTGAGCCACCTTCCCAGCCCTTTTTTTTTAACTTTTTTTTTTTTTGGTCCG
>NW_012267267.1:4116526-4117913 GCF_000151885.1 Dipodomys ordii
TATATATATATATATATATATATATATATATATATATATGTACAATGGAATTCTTTGCTTCCATCAGAAAGAATGGCACTGCCCCATTTGTTAGGAAATGGTAAGACCTGGAAAAAATTGTATTAAGTGAAGTAAGCCAGGCCCAAAGAAACATAGGTCCCATGGTTTGTCTTATTTGCAATAACTAGTATATGTCTAGGATAGTCTTACCAGACAAGTAGAAAAGGTCAAAAGCTATGTACATATGACCATATAAGATGATGCTAAGTGAAATGAACCCCAAGATAGGGACACAAGAGGTTTTATCTTTGTTACTGTTGTTTTTAATGTACTATGTGATTTTTTTTGTTTCTTTTGTATGCTCTTCCTCATGGTATAACCCCTGTTTTCACTGTATTTGATTCTGGTGCTCTGCATCTTATATATATATATTTTTTTTTTTTCTAATTTGGGGAGGGGAAGGGAAAATAACAAAATGCTGAAACAAGGATACAGGTTGACTAATTGTAACAATGAGATGTACAAAACACTACTTTGAAAACAAACTTTACAACTTTGTGGGGGGCAGGGAGGGAGGAGTTGGGGAGGTAGGAAGGGGAGGGGTAGTAGGGGAAAAACAGAGGGGGTAACTGCTCAATAGGAAATGTACCTTACTCATGTAATGGTAACCCTCTGTACAATATCTTTACAATAAAAAAAAGAAATCAGGTTGGGTTAAATTGTGTTTCATAACAGCTCACTCTAAAATCTCAATGGTATATCTTTTTGTGTGTGTGTGTGTGTGTGAGAATACCGTACAGAGGAGTTACAATTACATGGGCAAGATAATGAGTACATTTCTTGTCAAGCATTGTTGCCTCCTCATTGTTTCCCCTTCCCATCCCTTCCCATACTCCTCCCCTTCCCCCACACGATCCTCCCCCCGACCTCCCACCAAAGTTGCTAAGTTTGTTTTTCGACATAACGACTTGTACATCTCATTGTTGCAATGGGTCCACCTGTATCCCTAGTTAAATGATTTGTTTTTTTCCTTTCCCCTCCACAAATTATACCAACATCAAAAACAGTGAAAGTATGGGTTATACTGTGGGGGAGGGACATACAAAGCAACATAGAAATCATCTTATAAATATGATAGAAACAATTGCATGAAAGGAAAAAATAAAGACAAAAAACATTTGAATACTTATCTTGGGGTTCATTCCCCTAATGCCAACTTATCTGACCTTTTCTGCTTGACTCAGACATATACTAGTTATTGCAAATAAGACAAACCATGGGACCTATGTTTCTTTGGGCCTGACTTACTTCACTTAATATAATTTTTTCCAAGTTTTTCCATTTCCTAACAAATGGGGCAATGTCATTCTTTCTGATGGAGGCATAG
>NW_012267267.1:4119317-4130042 GCF_000151885.1 Dipodomys ordii
GCTAAATGTTAATCAGAACAGTCTTCTAGGCCATCTGCACATAACCTTGTAACATACAGTTTGGCACCTTCCCTGCTCTTGATATTTGATCAGGTTCCATACCTTTATCTATCTCCAGTTTAAAAAATTTATTAGGCCTAATTAGGCAGAATCCTTTTACTCCTGATGTTGCCTCATAGTAATTTTCTACCCATCAACCCCTAACCTGCTCCTTGGCTATAAATTCCCATTTGCCCTTGCTATACTTGGAATTGAGCCCAATCTCTGTCCCAGTAAACAATCCCATTGTAGTCCCCCTATATTTACCACAATTGCCTTGAAGGGACTTTTTCTTACTGCTTTTTAACAAGGATAATTGTATATTTGTTCTTTAAAAAGTAGTAAGTCCATCATTCATGTAAAGTTGAGTTGGTGTATTATTAAACTCATTTGTGAATGGCCAATAAAAGTCAAAGTGCTGAAAGGAACAAGTGAGCTGGGAAGAAAGATATTTTCTTTGTGGAATAAGGGTGTTGGATTAAAATATCCCTAAGTCCACTTATATATATATATATATATACACACACACATATATATATTATTGTAAAGATACTGTACAGGCCGGGCGCTGGTGGCTCACGCCTGTAATCCTAGCTACTCAGGAGGCTGAGATCTGAGGATCGCGGTTCAAAGCCAGCCCGGGCAGGAGAGACCGTGAGACTCCTATCTCCAATAAACCACCAGAAAACCGGAAGTGGCGCTGTAGCTCAAGTGGTAGAGTGCTTGCCTTGAGCTGAAGAGCTGAGGGACAGCGCCCAGGCCCAGAGTTCAAGCCCCACGACCGACAAAAAAAAAAAAAAAAGATACTGTACAGAAGGGTTATAGTTACATGAGTAAGGTAATGAGTACATTTTCTATCGAGCGTTGTTACCCCCTCCTTTGTTTTTCCCCTACCATCTCTTCCCTCCCCGCCTCCCCAACCTCTCCCTTTCCCCCTCCAAGTTGTAAAGTTTGTTTTCAACATAGTGTCTTGTACATCTTATTGTTACAGTGAGTTAACCTGTATCCTTGTTTCAGCATTTTGTTATTTCCCTTCCCCTTCCTAAATTAGAAAAATATATATACAAGATGCAGGGCACACTGACATTAAATACAGTAAAAACAGGTGTTATACCATGGGGGAAGAACATACAAAAGAAACAAAAAAAATCACATAGTACATTATAAGTACATTAAAAACAACAGTAACAAAGATAAAAACCTCTTGTGTCCCTATCTTGGGGTTCATTTCACTTAGCATCATCTTATATGGTCATATGTACATAGCTTTTGACTTTTTCTGATTGTCTGATAAGAATATCCTAGATGTATACTAGTTATTGCAAATAAGAGAAACCATGGGACCTATGTTTCTTTAGGCCTGGCTTACTTCACTTGAGTGAAGTAACCCTAAGTCCACTTCTAACACACTATGAGCCAATTGATTGAACTTTTGCAGCAAAGTTATGACTAGAAAGCTGTCAAGACATTTATCCTTTGTGAAAGTTAGGGAGTGTCTATACTTTTCAGCATGCTTTAGGTTTGGGCCTGTAGCTGAATGGTAGAGCACTTGTTGAGCATGAGTGAGGCCCTAGATTCCATTCCTAACCCCAACACAAACAAATAAACCAACAAACACACAATTTGTCTGTCCCTAAAGTAGAAATGCTGATGATATCACTGGAACATTTGTCATGGCTTCAGAGAAATGTCTGGCCAAGTAGAAAAGATTCTGGCATGTAGAGCCAGTAATCCTTAGTGTGTGTTGTATATGCTTGGTTCTCATGATTAATTCCAACCGACTATTGCTATTATAGAACACTGATAACAAATATTGTACTTTACCTCAATTAGTATAGTACTGTCTTACTTAATTAACACCAGTCCTCTAAATCCCTATTGGAAATGCTTACCACTATTTTATAAATCAAGGTGAAATATATGATGTTTGAAGTCTTGTACTTTTTGTTTGTTTGTTTATTATCAGATCCTGCCTCAGCTTTGTAGAAATAGCATAGGACACTAGCATCCTGTAGATGGCAGCCAAGGGTGAAACCAGATCATCTGTCCTTTACTATGAAGCCTTTGATAACTTGGCTTGGAGCCGGAGCTGGCGTTTGAACAGGACCAGAAGTTGGAACTGCAGCTTGACTTGAGGCCTTTGCCTTTGGCCAATGGAACCTGTGACCTTTGGCAATGTAAGCACAAATATACTTCCCATGCTTGGAGTAGGAAGGGTAGGCAAGTTGTTGGAGTTTGTGTCTCGCTTTGGGATCTTGCATTTATTAACCTCTTTGAGCTTTCCAAGGGCCTTGATAGCCCTAGCACCCGCACTCATGACGTTGGCATTGGTTGCCTGCACCTTCTTCAGGCTATTCTTGTTATTCTTCTTAGCAACATGCATGCTCCTTAGGAGAGCATTCCCTTGGGAGATCCATATCTTCGAGATCTGAGTTTCATGATGCAATTTCTGTGTCATTTTTGGGATTGATTGTTCATGGTCTGCTTCTTAAACTTGGCTGTTTCTGCACCATAACCCAAGGCTCCTGCAGCATCCTATTTACACATTAAACCACTCATTTCCTGATGTGTTTTGAGAAGTTCTAAACAAAACAAAACAACAAAAAAAAGAAGCAGTTCGACAACTGCTTTGATTCCTAAGGAAGAAATTTAAATAATTCAACCTTTTTATCAGCATCTGGGAACTGATAAATCTGCCCACCTAGAACAAATTAGTAGTTGCTGCTTTTACTCTAAAATCAAGGCCAGTGTGGGAGCTGTTGTGAGTAATGAATGGGGAAAGAGGTACACATCACATTTGCTGAAGGCCCTCATTTTCAGTGATTTCCTCTGTGTTATGAAGAAGATTCGGTCACCAGTTGGACTCAGTGTTTCTCCATCTCCTAAGCTGTCTATACTGTTCAGTGAAAATGAGGGAAGAGATTGTGTTTGTTGCAATGACTGCCACAATGGAAAAGAGCCAGGTTCAACATTAGTAGTTGCTCAATGAATATTTGTTGAATGGAAAAAAGATTTGAATGGGAGAAAATCCTCTAAAATGTTATTATTGGTTGATGACAGGATTAGTGGTAATTTATGTATTTTCTCTATTCTCCAGAGTTTTGGCTTGTGGTGATAACATAATTATAGTGATAGGTAATTACAACCAAAAGAAAATTAGAGCCAAAATGAAGGGGTCATTTTTATATGAACCAAAGGCCCATTTGCAGAATTGGAAACTCAGCCATGGGAACCAAGACCTGTTAACTCATCTGTTTTTGCTTCTGCTATGTCTCTTCATAAAGAACTCTCTAAATGGACACATGCTGATCACCTTCTCTCCTAAATTAGTTAGTGCTCAGTCTAAAGCCCTGACAAGACACCAGAAAGGCCAGTTTTTTTTCATATTTTTTATTGTGAAAATACTGTACAGAGGGGTTACAATTACATGGGCAAGATAATGAGTACATTTCTTATCAAGCATTGTAGCCTCCTTCAAGGCCAAGTTTTAAAATAGTTAAGACAAGAGGCTTTAGAATAAACAAGAATCCAAAAACCTTACAATGGATTGTTAATTCTGAAAACTAAAATCCTAATTTTTTTCAAAAGACATTGCCTCTTGATTTTGAATGTTGAAGACTAGATGTCAGTAAACAGCCATTTTACTTGGGCTGGTTACTGCCTTGACTGACTGTTGTCCAACCAGGAACAGCTTAGGGTGAGGGCTACACTATTCCTTTATGAGGAGTTAGTCCCAAGATATGTACATGTTATCTTCTAACCTCATCATGATCTAGACTAACAGAAAGCCTGCCAAGGGAACTATGGCCATTTAAGGATTAGACCAGAAGACCTGACTTCTGTGTTATCTGGTAACAAGATTCCAGCAACAAGATAGAATCCTTTCTGGAGACCTGGTTCACAGTTCCAGCATGGGGAAGGCACTGCGGCTGTGGGGACAGCAAAAGCATCTTTTGAAAAGGAGATCACATTTCCTTAAACCACTCACAAGCCCTCTTTATCATAGGGTAGAACCTCTGAACCTCTTGAAGTTTTGTTGTTGTTGTTTTGGTGCCACTACTGGGGCTTGAACTCAAGGCCTGGCCACAGTTCCTGAGTTTGTTTGTTTTTTTTCCCTTCAAGGCTAGTGTTCTACCACGTGAGCCACAACTCTACTTCTAGCTTTTTGGTAGCTAATTCTCCAATAAAGTTTCATGGGCTTTCCTGCCCTGGCTGGCTGTGACCCTTGAGCCTCAGATCTCAGCCTCCTGAGCAGCTAGGATTATAGGGGTGAACTCCCCATGCCCAGCTTTGAATTTTTTGATTAAAGAACATGTCTGAGAATTCCTAACAGAGGAAATTCCTGACATTCATCCTCCACAGTGGGAAATTCCTCATTGAGTACTAACTAGGGCGATTTGGATTTAATATCTGATTCCATTGCTAAGATAGGTGATATCCATTATACTTGTTTTGCTTCTTGAGGCCTCTGCTTCCTTCCTTCCTTCCTTCCTTCCTTCCTTCCTTCCTTCCTTCCTTCCTTCCTTCCTTCCTTCCTTCCTTCCTTTCTTCCTTTCCTTCTTTTTTCTCTTTCTTTCTGTCAGTTTTGGGGCTTGAACTCTATGCCCGCACGCTGGCCCTGAGCTCTTCAGCTCAAAGCTATCACTCTACCACTTGAGCCACAGTGCCACTTCCAGCCTTTTCTGGGTATGTGGTACTGAGGAATCAAACCCTAGGGCCTCATGCGTGCAATGCAAACATTCTACTACTAAGCCACCTTCCCAGCCTGAGGCCTCAGTTTTCTTGCCTGGAAATCAAGAATAATAATACTCATCTCGCACAGGCCGAAATTTTCTTAATAGAGACCCAGAAACACAACAAATCAAAGAAAGGTTCGACAAATGAGATTGCATGAAATTGCAGAGCTTCTGCATAGCAAAGGACATAGCTAGCAAGATCAATAGAAAGCCCACAAATTGGGAGAAGATCTTCACTAGCCATACAACAGACAAGGGTCTCATATCTAAAATATACCTGGAACTCAAAAAATTAAATCTCCCAACAACAAATCCTCAAAGAAACAATTGCCCAATAAATAAATGGGCTAAAGACTTAAAGAGAAACTTCTCTGAAGAGGAAAGAAGGATGGCCAATAGACACATGAAGAAATGCTCAACCTCTCTATCCATAAAAGATATGCAAATCAAAACAACATTGAGATACCACCTCACTCCAGTTAGAATGGCTATAATCAAGAACTCTAATAACAACAGATGCTGGAGGAGATGTGGACAGAAGGGAACCTTACTGCATTGTTGGTGGGAGTGTAAACTTCTTCAACCACTTTGGAAAGCAGTATGGAGGTTCCTCAAAAGACTCCACATAGAGATCCCCTATGACCCAGCAAT
Organism: Dipodomys ordii; assembly: GCF_000151885.1. Lineage (NCBI taxonomy): Eukaryota > Metazoa > Chordata > Mammalia > Rodentia > Heteromyidae > Dipodomys > Dipodomys ordii. Next base: position 4,124,744 of record NW_012267267.1, read on the forward strand.
CCCACTTTTGGGCATTTACCCAAATGTTTACAAACAAGACCACACTAAAGCTACCAGCACAATTATGTTTATCACAGCATTATTTACCATAGCTAAGATATAGAACCAACCCAGGTGCCCCTCAGTAGATGAATGGATCAAGAAAATGTGGTATATATACACAATGGAAGTCTATGCTTCCATCAGAAAGAATGACATTTCCCCATTTGTTAGGAATTGGAAAGACTTGGAAAAATTATATTAAGTGAAGTAAGCCAGGCCCAAAGAAACATAGGTCCCATGGTTTCCCTTATTTGCAATAACTAGTATATGTCTGAGTCAAGCAGAAAAGGTCAGATAAGTTGATGTTAGGGGAATGAACCCCAAGATAAGATTCAAATGTTTTTTTTTCTTTCATGCAATTGTTTCTAACATATCAGATGATTTCTATGTTGCTTTGTATGTTCCTCCCCCATGGTATAACCCTGCTTTCACTGTATTTGATGTTGGTATAATTTATGGAGGGGAAGGGAAAAAATTGTTTAAATAGGAATACAGGTGGACCCATTGCAACAATGAGATGTACATGATGTTATGTCGAAAAATGGGAGATGGGAAGGGATGGTAAGGGGAAACAAAGGAGGAGGCTACAATGCTTGATAAGAAATGTACTCACTATCTTGCCCATATAATTGTAACCCCTCCGTATGGAATTTTCACAATTGAAAAAAATAATACTCATCTCCTAGAGTTGGAACAATAGCAGATAAGGGATATTGTGGGAGGCGGATGGTAATGGGTCCTTGATCATTTTAGCTCCCTTTCTTTCATTTCTTACTGCAAAGTAGCAGGACTGTGCCTGTCACACAGTGATGTTTTTCCTGGTCCAGACATCATCCATGTCATCAATCTGGGCAAAGTCCTTGAACATTCACCACTGAGTGGGAGCTTTTCATTCAGGCCAGGTGAACTTCAGCCTGGCTCCATCAGTCAAGGAGCCAGGAGCCCCATTCCTTAAGAATTCTTGCGGGACACTGGAAAGATCTACTCTGGCCACACCCTGGTACTGGAAGTCAGTGGCAGTGGTTACATTTTGTTGTTGGGTTGTTTGTTTTAAAATATCCGCATCCTGTTACACAGCTGGGGCATAAAAATCAAGCTTTAGTTTTTGGTTGTTGTTTACTTTGTTCACTAGTAGGGTGGTCAGGAGTTCAACTGAGGTCAGTGCCTTGGATTTTGTAAAGGGACTTCTGGCAGTTTCTGGCTACCAATTCTGCTGGTGTTAAAAGGAACATAAAAAAAAAGTGGCTTACACAGACTGGTTGTTTTTAAGATAAATTCATTTTTTGTTTTTCTTACAAAATAACAAATATCCAAATGTTTATGTATTTTCATTTTGTAGGCAGCTTTGGCAATGGGAGTCATTGGTAGACGAAAATATGGAAGCTCACACAACTGCAAACCATTTATTTATCAGGGAGAGAAGAGAAGAGGGGAGGAAAGGGATGGGAGGGAAGAGGGAGAGAAGAGAGAGAAGAGAGAAGGGAGAGGAGGTGAGTGAGAGGGGAGGGTGGAAGGGGTTGGATAAGAGGAGAGGGAATGGAGAGAAGGGGAAGGGTGGGGAAGCAATGAGAGAGGAGGAGAAAGGAAGGAAGGGAGAGGAAAAGAGAGGGGAGAAAAGAAGGGGAAGAGGAAGAAGAGAAGGGAAGGGGACAGGAGGGATGAGAGAGGAAGGGAGGGAAAGGAGGAGGGAAGTGGCAAGGAAGGGAGAGTAGGGGAAGAGAGAGCAGGGGAGGAGAAAGAGGAGGAAAGGAGAGGGGAGGAGGGAAGGGTAGGACAGAGGAGGAGAGGGAGGGGTGAGGAGAGGGAACTAGACAGGGAGAGGGAATAGGAGGAGAGAGAGAGGAAGAAGGGAGGGGGGAGAGAAGTGTGAAGGAGGGGGGAGAGAAGAGAGGAAGCTGCCTTAGGATGGCTCCCTGTCAGTTTTCCTAGTCTTCTTCATGTAACTTCTCTCAGACCATTGCAGAGGTCTGGAAAGGGATTCATAAAATTAGACAAAATAGAACTTCTTAAAAGGACCAAAATGTAATAACACGTTGTTGCTTTCATGGTACAAATAATACTTGTTTATAAAAGTGAAATGAGAAAAGAGGGAAGAGAAGAAAGGAGGCATTTCTGGCTCCTGATGCCATGCTCTGGATACTTTGGTATGCTTTCTAGCAGACTTTTACTTACACATGTTTCCTCATTTGTTCTTCATCTACACCCTGGATGGCGGGGTGTGCATGCTTTGGGGCATGCATGCTTTGCACCCTGAGTCTTTCACATAACAGATAACAGCATGTACTGTAGCCTTGTCAGCTACTGTCTGCCGCTGCTCAGTCTCTGAGTCAAGTCTGACGTTTTGGCATAGCCATTGCTCACCACCCATCATCAGCTACATAAACACGAGTTGGTTCTTCTCAGTTCCTTTGGCAGCCCCTGTGAAAGCAGCTAGATGAATTTCCAACAAGTTTGCAGGGTCTTTGATGATCGTCAATTTTCACATATGAGCTCCAAGATATAAATATTTCATCCTGGGAAGCCTAGGCATTGGGTGAAAAGAAGCCTCTGTAGGTGTTTTTTTTTTCCTTTTCAGAAAGAATATTGTGGTACTTCATTCTGAAGGCTCATTCAATGTTCAGACATTAGATTTTTGTTTGTGTTTTCTTCAGCACTAGAAATTGAATTCAGGGCTTCTTGCTTGCTAAGCAGACACTCTAATACTTGATCTATGACTCCTTTTCCATTGGTTGTTTTCAAGGTGGGGCCTCCCTCTTTTGCTCAGGCTAGTCTTGGTTGAGATGGAGCCTTGAGAACTTTTATGCCCAGGTTGGCCCTGAATTTCAGTCCCCAAATCTCTGCCTCCCAAGAGTCTAGGATTGTAGGTATGAGCCAGTGGTACTTGGCAACACTTATATTTTTATAAGGTTTCCTTTAGTTCTATGGTAAGGAAGCCCCATTTGGGTTTATTATACTTCAAGATAATCAGTGTTTTTTCCTCTAGTAGATATACATAAGAAATCTAACTGGACTGAATTCTCCTTAAAGGCATAAATTCAATCATGAGAAGAACTCTTTTTAAGAGAACTTTAAAAAGTGTTAGTAAAATGGGATAGTTATTTGAGGGCCAAAGAAAAGGTACATGAGATTTCTTCGGGCAGTTGGCTGAGAAAGGCACACCTTTAAAAGGCATCTGGGGTAGATGTCTGGCCTGGATTGTTGAAACCCCCAAGTAGACAGGTGTTCATTTTCATAGCAATGAAACTGAGGACAAAGAGAGGCATCAATGACGCCAATTAGGAGAGACAGATCACTGGTTTCAGCTGCCAGAGCTGTACAAGACCAACAGTGATTTCACACCATGAGGTTTAACCAACATTCCTGTGGGCAAATACTCCACTACCAACGATGAAACTGCTTCTCAGTGGTGACTCTATGCCATCTGCAGTCTGAGATATGAAGATCGGTTTATGTTTCACAGTAGGACAACAGATGTACATTTTAAAACTTTTTCTACTAAGTTTAAGATTGTTAGGGTGTTTTGAATTATTACAACTGCAAACAAACATTTATTTTCAAATAATTTCTATTAAACTTAATGATTCCTTGAGCAATGAAATCTGAAATGATAAGGGCTCCATTTATTGAGGTAAAGCACAGATTAATAATTAGAAGTATTCTAGTTGGCGTGCTTAGCAAATAGTATGCTTCATTTCAGATAACACCACAGAAATCTCATGAGACAGATGCCAATATCTCCCCCTTTCCCCCCTAAATCTGGATCAGGATGGAATGAGGCAAGTAACACCCAGAGTACAAAATTTCAGGCTCCACGCATTTTCCCTCCCCTCCCCTTTCCCTCCTCCTCTTCTATCTCCTTCCCATTCTTTCATTTCCCCTCCCTTCCCTATAGCCCTCCTCTCCTCCTTTCCTTTCCATCCCTTCTTCTCTCCTCCCCTTTATTTCCTTTCCTCTCTCCTCTCATCCCCATTCCTTTCCTCTCCTTTTCTTTCCCATCCCATCTTCTCCTCTTCACCAAGAAACTCTGAATGTCTCACCTGTGGTACCATAGTTTTGCTGCTTTTACAAGTGAATAAACAGACTTCAAGTGGTTAAGTAACTTAGCCAATGCTCCCAACTAACAAGTGGCAGAAAGAGAATCTGAGCCAAGTCTTTTTCACACCTGAGTGACTTCACAGTTCAATTTTCTAATTGCGGACCAAAGATGATGGCCATGGTAGATACATAGCCTCTACTCGTAAGACATGAACAGGCATGGGATAGGATACAGGGATAGCTGTAGGTGTTAAAAGATAAATGAAAATCATCTTCACAGTGAATAGGAATAAACCTCTTCCTCCAGAAGGGACAATCTTTGTCAAAGATGCCTTGATAAGCCACAGAGGGTAAGGTGAAACTTGGCATGTTGGTAGGAGGAGAAAGAAAAGGAAAAGCTACACCTAGGAAAATGAGAGAGACGAAGGAGGAAGAGGGGAAGAGAGGAAAAAGGGAAGAAATAGGTGTGTGTGTGTGTGTGTGTGTGTGTGTGTGTGTGTGTATGTTATTATACAAAGGCTGAATTGAGTGAGAATGCAGCTAAGGAGGAGACATTTCATGGGAAAGAATGTAGTGTATTTGAGGGATGGAGGGAAAGTCAATGTTGTTGTAGCAAAGACTTCAGTATGGGAAGTGATGTGGGGATGGAGAAAGGCTGCCACTGAGGTTTATAAGACCATAAATGCAAGGCTTTCATTATCCATAGAGTCTTGGGAACCATTGACAATTGAATATGTAATTAACAGACTTGCTGGGGCATCAGAGAAGAGGGTGGAGCAGGAAGGAAATACTTGTCCTGTTCCAAGTAGATCACCATGAGTGAAAACTAAAGCAGTTGTCATGAGGATGGCAAAGAACGTGGTACTTTGGGCAGGTGTCAATTAATTCAAGTTACGAGGAGTAGGCAATAGTGCCTAAGAAGCATATTAGCCAGTATTGTATAAGAAAATTTTAACTGCTGTTTTTGTATATTGCTAATTCTTGTTGAATGTGGAAGCCTAGCCATTAATAAATCTCCTTTTAGAATTAAGAAAGTACTAACATCTCTCTTTCAGAAGAAGAAGAAGAAGAAGAAGGAGGAGGAGGAGGAGGAGGAGGAAGAAGAAGAAGGAAGAAGAAGAAGAAGAAGAAGGAAGAAGAAGAAGAAGAAGAAGAAGAAGAAGAAGAAGAAGAAGAAGAAGAAGAAGAAGAAGAAGAAGAAGAAGAAGAAGAAGAAGAAGAA
>NW_012267267.1:4130092-4150076 GCF_000151885.1 Dipodomys ordii
AAGAAGAAGAAGAAGAAGAAGAAGAAGAAGAAGAAGAAGAAGAAGAAGAAGAAGAAGAAGAAGAAGAAGAAGAAGAAGAAGAAGAAGAAGAAGCAGCGGAGGAGGAGCAGGAGGAGGAGGAGGAGCAGGAGGAAGAGGAGGAGCAGGAGGAGGAGGCGGCAGAAGCACATTATTGTTTTTCAGTCCTGAGATCAAAGTGCACAGGCTGTGTTTTGGCATCCCATGTCCTTCCTCCATGACTTTCTTTCTGGTCAGCAGAGAGGGTATTTCTCAGCCCTTGGCTCTGCACTCTTCAGTCTTCCCCTGCCTAGGACAAAGAAGGGGAAGCGCCAGAGGTTAATGACTCCATGGACAGGGAAGTTGTTTAAGCCTGTTTAAGCTGGCTTTTCCCTATGGAGTCAGGAATAGACTAGCTGCAGGTCAACTGAGGTGGACATTTTGTCTTTCCTGATGGTGGCTGGTGGGACAGGGAGTGGACCAGAAGGGAAAAGGAGTCCTCCCATATGCCTGTCCAGTTGAGTGCCACATCTGGCATAAACATGGAACAGCAAACCCCACAGAATCCCTAAGGCTAGTAAGAAAGGAAAAGAACACCAGTAGAAGAATGACCAGATCCTCTTCCTCTCTTTTGTGTCTTGTGTTGTTGTTTTTTTTAATAGGTTAGCCTGAGCCAAGGCATGGTTCCAAGGTACTTTCAAGGACAGGAAAGCCCATCTGACCTCTGAAGTTGAAGGATTTAATGGGTACTACAGGTTGGACATCTGTCTCACAGATGATGATGTTTAACACCAGAGGGGTTAAGCAACTTGTTTACCCCTCAGCAAGCCATCTGAGTAGTCATCAAGTCAGCAAGTGTTACAGTCAATAATGATAGGCTACACTCTGGTGCAGTGTACCATGAAGATGTTGTTCTCAGCATTTTATTTAAGTTATGGCATCTCTTGAGGTGGGTACTGTATATCCCATTTGGAGGCAAGAGAGGTAAAAATCACCTGTGGTGAGTTACCAAGCATTTATGATGAAGCCAGAACTCAAACCCAGGCAGTCTGAAGCCAGAGAATGCAACACTGACTTCCTCACTAGCCAAGTCTTCTTGCTTCCAAGCCTGCTGCTCTTTCCGATACATCGTAGCAGTTAGTTCTTGGCATAAAAATGTCAAATACCATGCCAATAATTTCATGTGGAAGGGATTCCAAAGGTACAGTGCTGGAGAGTCTACGATCTCAGCCATGTTGTAGGAAATAAAATGCAGGAGTTTAGTGCCTTAAGTTCAGATCACAAACATAGTATGTGTGGTGGTGTAGAAGTATCAGTAAAAATTCATCTAATTAAATGAACATCTGTTTCCTGGAATTTGGCAACATTCCTGTACAAGTAGATGGCAAGACTGGACAGCTCATTGGGAAGGTTTAAGTATACTTTCTAACAAAACTTTGTTATTTAAGAACTATAGAGTTGAAGTAATGGGTAAGTCATTTGAAATCTACTACCTCTAAAAAAAGAAGTGAGATGCATTCTCTTATCTACTCAGTTCTAGAGCCATTCTATCTCCCCCTCTTAGTCTAGTTATAGAGGGATTGGGCAAGGGAATGGCATTTAATAGACAAAGATGATTTTGGCAGGGGAGTGGGCACAGTTCAGAATGCTGGGTAACACCATTGCCTTTTGTCTGCTCTGAGGACGAGAATGAAGTCCTGTGTCAGGGTGACTGCAAAAAATGATTGCAATTCTTTAAGCATCTTGTCATGTGACTTTGCCAGTAACTCTACAAAGAGGTGGAATGACTTACTTGCAGAAGAGATGGCATTCCAGTTGCAAGCTGAAGAGATCAGTTCTAAGTTGTTGAACCACTCTTTAGCTTTACAATAGGGCCATGATGAGCTAAGCCTGCTGAGAGCTGAGTCATTGCTGTGGAGTAGGGCAGAGCATTCCCAGCTGAGGCCTTCCTACATCAGCCATCGCCAGCAGACACGCCCACTGTTGGCAGATATGAGGGCAAGTTTGGGTGACATCATCTCAGTCCATCCCAGTGAAGCAGCAAAGCCAACTCCTAGATTCTTGAGAAATTCAATATAAATGCTTGTGGTTTAAGCTTGTAAGTGTTGGGATGGTTTCTTCTGCAGCTTTATTGTGGCATTGGATAACTGATGAGAGCACCAAAGGCAAATCTCAGCCATGGCTGGCAGTTGTCTTATGCTGTCTTTCCTATGTCCCTGCTGGCTATGTCTGAATTCATTTCTCATAGAGGCCACAGCCCTACAGAAGACTAGAGGCCAAGCCCTGTATATTACCTACCAGGGAAAAGTAGACAAGTCTTTCATTATAAAGAAGAAACCACATCCACTCACCCAGCCAGGAAGAACAAGGATCCACACTTCAGAAATCCAGACACCCACTTATCTCTCTCTTATTCTCATCATGCATGCACTTTGATCAGATGGGTGTAGCTGAGAGTTTAGAATTCAGAAATCTGGAATCACACAGATCTGGATTCAGACTCTACTGTGGCCACACACTAGCTGTGTGCTCTTGGAAAAGCCACTTAAGGTATGACTATGTTTCTTTGTGCATGAAATGGAAATGCACAATACTTATAGAGCAGTGCAATAATAGTATTCAGGAGCTACTCAGGAGGCTGAGATCTGAGGATCATGGTTCAAACCAAAAAGCTAGAAGTGGAGGCTCAAGTGGTAGAGTGCCTGCCTTGAATGAAAAAACAAAAAACAAAAAACTAAGGGACAGAGGGACAGTGCCCAGATCCTGAGTTCAAGCCCCAATATCCAAAGAATAGTGTGCCCTTAGCATGTGTTAAGTACTCAGAGAACAGGAATGACAGCTAGTTGGTGGATTTTTCCTGTCCTGTTCTCTCCAGTCCCAAATTGGGACTGTCTTTTAAAATCAAAGCTGGAATTCAATGTGCCTGCTGTATCCCTCTGCTATTCCCATAGAATCTGGTCCCTTATGTCCTGGATCCAGTTTCCATTCCTGCGAGTGTGAATCCTCTGATACCTGCTCATAGTAGCACAGAACAAAGTGCTGTTGCAAGCGGGTCAGTGGACAAGATGGCCTCTCCAAGCCCTCTTGCTCTGCTGACCACTTGCAAGATTTTCACATGATGCAATGTTCCCTCCCCGTTTGCAGTTCCCATACACTTCAGAGATGTCTACCCCTCTCATATTTCAGACACTGACCCTCTCCTTTGCACTTTTTCCCCATGCTTGTGGAGACCTGCATAATGAAACTCAGACACTGGTGACTAACTCCTCTCCCCCCTCCCTCTCCCCCAAATGGGGCGGCAAAGGCTGTGCTGCTTGCCTTGTGGGGAGCGTGCCTGTCCAAGGCTGAGACACAAAGCTGGGTGAGAGCAAGACTAGTGATTTCATATCTGGGAATTTTTTTCTTTTTGGTCAGATCAGAGGTTCCTGGCTCTGAAGGGAAAGGCAAACACTTTTGATCTGAAGATTGCAGGGGGAGGTGGGGTAGAGAATGCATGTGATATATAAATGAAACAAGCTCTCCAAAAACAACAAGCTGAATCATAATAACTTACATTTGGGAAATGTTCTGCAGTCTGAACACTCTTTTCACAGGCATTGTCAGTGGATTCACAGCAGTCCTGGGAAGCAAGATCCCTTGTTAGACCCACTAGACAAGAGCTAAGATCACACAGCAAGTAGGTGACAGTGACTAGACCTGCATGTGACTCTCTAGACCCCAGATTTAATGTTCTGCTTCCTTGATTATAGTCATGTTGCTCCTATATTTCTGACCATGAGCATGGCAAAGGCCCATTGAGTGTGTGTGTGTGTGTGTGTGTGTGTGGTGTGCATGTATGTGTTCTAAGGCTTGAACTCATGGCCTGGGAACTATTCTTTAGCTCTTTTGCTTAAGACTGGTGCTCTACCACTTGAGTCACAGCTCCACTTCCAGCTTTTTGGTGGTTAATTGCACATAAGAACCTCATGGGCTTTCCTGCCTGGGTTGGTTTTGAATCTTGGTCCTCACCTCTCAGCCTCCTGAGTAGGATTACAGGTGTGAGTCACCAGCATCTGGCTTAAGCTCAATGTTTTTGAAGCTATTCTATAGAAAGAGGAGAATAAATATCTTTTAATGCAAACTTGCTGCCAACTCTTGTGTTTTACCTAAACAATTCATTCACGCTATGAATTCTTTCATTAATTATGTCATACTTAGATTAAATATATTTTATATTCCTACTATGAAAGTGAAACTTTGTTTTAACTTCTGCTAGGTGAAAGTAAATGTTTCAGGAAGATGTTTTTCTTCACCTCCGCTGAAGTGACTTGGAACACCAAACCTATCTAGAAGATTTCAAGGCTGTGGAAGGCTGGGTAACCAGTCACTTGAAGAAAAGCTGTATACTCCTGCCCCTGGCCTCATGAAGTATGGGATGTGTTTCATTTTGCCTTTTTGATACTGGGTCTCATCATGTAGGTTGGGCTGGTGTCAAACTTGTGGTCCTCCTACCTCAGTTTCCTGAGTGTAATGATTGCAGGAGTCCACCCCCACATCCATCAAGAATGGGACTTTTTAATTGGCGTGGTTGATGAGGCTTCCTTGAAACCACATGCCCCAAGCATTCCCTCCCCTGCTCTTGACAATGGAAAGACACATGTTTGTCAGGTATGTTTAGTGTCTGACAGGCTGAAGGAAGACACTTTTGCATTCCAGGTGTGCTGAGTGTTTGCAGAGTAGAAAGAAAGCATGCTTTCTCAGCAGGCATCAGAAATATTGGAGCAAGTGCAACCAGAGGCTTGCTGTGCAGGGAGCTCAGCTGCAGAGCCTGAAGAAGATGCGTAGGGCCTGGGAACTGCAATGCTATCTAGTATCAACCTTGTCCTCAGCCAGCTATCTCCTGAGAAGTTTTGAGGTATCCTATTATCACAGAGGGGAACACTCCAAATCAAACTCAGATTCCCCAGGGCCCTGGAGCACAAACGTTGGTGTACTCTGCTGACCTTGGCAATCTTTGCTGTCCAGTCCAGAGCTGTCCAAGTCCTTACTAATGGTCTAATTTGCTCCAAAAAAGGATTCCAGGCATCACCAGCAATCTATCTAGTTTGTAGAGACAATTGCAGCATGCTCAGAACACATGGGATCTCAACCCCCTATCAGAAGTGAGGAGACTATTGTGGTAGCTGGCTACTGAATTCCAAATGGGAATCTGCTCCTAATGGTCTTGGAATGGCTTGAAAATATGGATCTGGGATTTGCTGAAGGACAAAGAAGGAGACATCAAGGGAGCTGAATGCAATAGCTAGAGGAAGGAGGGCCTTTTGTATACCAAGCACTGCATTAGTTCTTACAGAATATGTGCTATTATCTCTCTCTCTTGTGCTCTCTCTCTCTCTCTCTCTCTTTCTCTCTCTCTCTCACACACACACATACCCCTTCTCCATCACAGACAAAAACATTAAGGAAAGGGTCACTTGATCAGAATTTACAGCAGGTAGCATGTGGCCTACCTGGGGTTTGAACCATAGAATGTATTATTTCTTCTTTATTATTTTTGTGGTGCTGGGATTCAAACTCAGGGCTTTGTGCATGTTTTAGCTGAATGCTCTACTGATAAACTATACCCTCAGCCTCAGACTTTGTGCTTTTAACTATGATACTCTATTCCCTCTCAGTGCATACTCAGTGTACCCAGGAATGGTGGTGGGACAAAGGGTGAACTAATTCAGCAGTGATACTTACTAGACACTATGCTGGAAATAAGCTCTACAACTTAGTGGGGAGAGGAGTCGGGAGGGAAAACCTGTGAGAAAATGAGGGAGGGGTGACACTGTAACACCTCTGTACATCACCCTTACAAAAACAATTTTAACAAAGAATAATGGCAACTGAACCTTTGTTAGACCTGTAACTGAATAGTTCAGGACTAATGAAACAGTTCTATAGGGAGCCACCTGCATGGAGCATGGAAAGATTCATAGGATTGAGATCTGGGAGGTAGGGAGCATTAAGAAGAGCATAGAGGACTGTGCTTGTGATCAGGAAGTCCAGGGTCAAGTTTGATCATTGGCACTTACATACCAGTCTGTTTCCTTATTTGTAAAATGATGGGAAAAAAAACAAAAGATACACATAGTGCTATTGTTACTTAACCTAGGTATAAGGTTTCTTTTTTCTTTTAGCATAGCTCCTTTCATTTCATAAATGTTTACTAAGTTTTAATTAGGTAGAAAACAAAAACTAGGTAGTACGAGCCCATGGCTAGTTGGTTTGGTCTTAAATGCCAGTCTTTTACCTTCTTCTTATTTCTTGCACTGGTTTCTGACATTCTCTAGAGCTTACATTGTAGGATTTTCCTCTCATGACTTAGATCCATTGGTTAAACTGCAACTTCTGTAGCTATTGAATTAGAGGTTGGGAAGAGTTGGATAAGGCAAATACACATTCTTGTACAACCATCTTGTGGGTTCACATTTTCCATTCTCTTCCTTGTGGACAAGTTTCAACAGAGCCGCTGAAACACAGCAAAATGGGCAAAAGATGTCTGTCTTCCCTGACTGCTGCTCCTCTTTGTAGAATGTGACCCAAATGCTGATATGAACAGTGAAAAAAGGAAGGCATAGTGAAATTCTTTAGGCTGATGTTATCTTCTCTGAGGTCTGGTATGTTGTTGAGAAATGGAATACTAAAGAAAAAAAAAATCAAGGCCTGGGGAGTCTAGGCCAGTGGTAGAGCAAATATTTAGCATTGGCCATGCCCTAGGTTCAATTCCCAGCACCATAAAAGTATTAGAGTTCAACATAGAAATCCCACAGTTAGGCTTGTTTGTTGTTTTGTTTGTTTTAAATCAACTGAACCCTAATTATTTCAGAAACCTCACAATTAAGTTTACAAAAACAATCTATACTGAATACAAGGAAGGAAGAAGACTCTTCACAAAAATGACCTTGAGGTTTTCAGTATTAAAAATGGATAAGGAACAATATGGCTATGGAGTTATCTACAAAGCAATTTCAGTTTTAGATGTGTGATGGTTTGTCTCATTTGTCAACCTGACTCGGTTAAAGGATTCACAGGTGGTAAGACTAGGTCTGGGTGTATGTGTGAGAGTGTTTCTGCAAGGTATTTCAATAATTAGAGGTCAGCTCTCTCACCAGTGTTGATGGCCCATGGACACAGGCCTAATCAAAAGTGAAGGAAAAGTGTGTTCATTCTCTTTCTTCCTGAGCTAGACATTTATATTCTCTTCCCCTTGGGCATTTGCACACCTTGTTCTCAAGCTATTAGACTCTGGGACTTGAAGTAGTATGCTGCTACCCCTATCCACCCATATATACTCCACCAAGGTTCTCTAGCCTTTGGTCAGAGAGAGAATATGAATGAAAATATATGTTGTACATGTGTGGCTTTTTCCCCCTGATTTCTCTTTAGAAAGCCACAAGCATTTAATCATGGAGGATGACTTTATACAATCCTAATCATCACTCTACCAATCCATGTCTAAACACAACAATTGGATTAAATGTTCACCCTGTTTCTACATCACAATAGGAGTTAAATCTCAACATAGAAATCATTAAGGAGCGCAGGCACCATACCCAAACCACAATACTGCACAATCCACGCTGTGTCCCAGCTGCAGCACCCCACCCTCCAGCTGGTGGAAACTTGCTCCTGTTGTTTTCTCTTTCTTTTTGTGTTGCCTCCTGTTCTTTCACCAGTGATCGCTGGACTAAGCTTCCAGATAAGCTTTGTGTACCCAGTGTCTGTTTCTGGGAGACTCCAAAGTAAGGCAATGTTCCTGAGTTATGGGCACTGAGCTGAATGCTGAAGGATTTTCATCTCACTCCTTGGCTGAGTACTCCTGACCAAGTCGTTTCTCCTTTCTGGCTCTTCTATTTCTCATTTGTAGAAACAAAAAACAAAACAAAACAAAATTGGACTTGACGACAGAAATTTGCATTATTCACATTCATGTCTATAATATATCTAGCACCTCTCTTTGCAGGGTTCTTCACATTTTTGAAATGTCCTTCATATCCATGCTTTATTTGGTCTCCAAATACCTCTAGGAGTTAGGATATTAAAAATGTTTACCCATGTGAGGGAGGAAATCACTAAGCATTGTAAAGAATTCCTTTCCTTTTTCCTTTCCTTTTAGTGTGTGTGTGTGTGTGTGTGTGTGTTCCAATTCTGGGGCTTGAACTCAAGGCCTGAGCTCTGTCCCTGAGCTTCTTTGCCTCATACTCTACCACAGCTCCACTTTTGGCTTTTAGGTGATTAACTGGAGATAAAGAGTCTCACAGACTCTCTCAGTCTCCTGAGTAGCTAGGATTACAGGCATAAGCCAAACCAGCACCCAGCATCTCTTTCCTTTTTCTCAGTATTTTGACTAATCTGCTGATGTTGTCCCTGAGCATGTGTGATTCCCATACTTTAATTTTCTAGTCTCCATTTCCAAATTTGATGTCCTTATTTGATGTTCCTTATTTGATGTCCAGCAAGCATCTGGAATTGTGGCTAACATAAGAAAGCTCTAAAACCTTTGGACTATAGAGCTCCAGCTTCAACAGCCTACACAAGTTTAGGTGCTATGAGTGACAAGAACGTGGAATAAGTGTAATCCATAAGTTAGATGAGGTGAATGTGAGCATCATGTACATGTATTCTGATAAGAGGCAGAATGGGACAATTTCATAAGTGATATGAAGTCTGGGCTTGAGGGCTAGACTGTGTGTGGTGTGATGTGTGTCTGTGTATTTAATCTTTGTATCCTTGGTTTCTATAACTGTCCCTGGCATATTATAGTTATCAAATAAATATGTTGTTAATGTCAATGAAAGAATACATGAATGAAAAAATGAATCACACTATGGGAGTTTGGGGGAGAATGCCCTGTTCCTGTTGGAGTGGCCAGGGAAGCTTTCCAGTGGAGATGTATGTAGTAGTCCTTGAGAGATCACCAATATTTCAGTATGTCAGAGGTTATACCACATAAGCAAAGACAAGGATATCCAATATATTTGAAGACTTGTGTGGCTGATTCACAGTGTTCATATGGGTCTTGGTGAAGTCAGATTAGAGGAGGCCTTTGTGGCCAGGAGTTTAGGGGACAAGAGAAACTGCTGAAGGGTCTGAGTAGAAGAGGGCTGGCCACGGCTGGAGAAGGAATGTCATTAGCTGTCAGGGCATGTGTGGATGGAAGAAGGGAAAGAGAGGTGGTAAGCCTGTGTAAATAAGATGGCAATAATTCTGGCAGCAAAGTGAGTGGTCTGAAGGAAGAATTGGAAATGGGGACTGGAAAAGGAAGACTAGATGCTGAATTCAGTAGAGCACAGAGGTTTAGAGCATGGACTTTGGGACAAGACAGCTCACAGCCAATTCTTTCTCTACTCTGTGATATTAAGTGGACTATTTGTCCTCCATTGTCTCATTTGTAAGAAGAGGGGGCTATGATACTTAGCTTATAGGGTGGTGGTGAGGATGAAATCAAATAGTGTATATAAAAATGAAGACAACTAAGCAAAGGCCAAGCATTCTATCTCAAAAAGCAATGTGCCTCCAAAGAACTACAGTGTCTTGATCAAACTAGGATAACTTACTGTTGGTAAATCCTTTCCAAACTCTCATTACCCCCTGATTTCAAAGGACTTCATACTACCCACACTGGCACTAAATGTAATCGAGAATGAATGACTTGTCTTTTCTAAGCTTCAATTTTCCCATTTGGAAAATGGAGGCAAAAAGACTGATCTCGAAGAAGTTCAGTTAAAGAAGCTAAATCAGAAAATGCATATAAGCTGGCCACTAAATTATAGATATTATGATGATGATTATTATTACTTACCAGGACTACTAGCACGTTAGCCTGGCTTTCTTACTAACTCTCTTATTTCTCTTGATTATGTCCAGCAGGATGAATAAATCACCATTATGGGATTTTTCTGCACATGAAATAAAATTCCCATGTCATAACTGGAAATTCTTATAAACTTAAATGCCCAAGAAACATAACTCTTTTTTTCAAATGAACAAAAAGCTTTTGTGGTCTGTACTAAAAGTCCTATCTTCTAAGAGGATTGCAGTCTATAGTTCAATTATACCCAGATGATTTCTTTTTAGATTGTGAGAACAGGCTGCTATGAAACACACTATAAAATGGAAGGATTTAGATATATCTGGCACCAAGGGTTTAACTAGTGTCTATGCAGGAAAACATGATTATATTTCACATATCATATCCAATTATGTATAGTACAGACGATTTGGGATATAGCTACCATCTGATCACATTTTTCTGTTGTCGCTGTGTCTGCCATGCACATCTGCTCTCTTGAATTATATAGAGTGAATTACAAAATCCAGCACTTCATCTAGATTTAGAAGGCTGCCTGTTCTCCCGTTGTAGTAGTTGGAGTGGGAGGGCATTGAATTTGAACCCTAAAACCCTGAGAACAGAGTCCTCAAACAGACTCTCTTTGTATCTCAGTGGGAAACTCTTTGCTTCTCTTCTTCAGTTTCTTCAGCTGATCTGGAAGGTTATTCAGAAACAAACAAACAGACAAATCCCTGTAGTGACAATATATGCTAGATATTGCTGTGACTCAAGAGTGCATGTTTTCTCTCATATGTGAAAGTTAGATCTAAATTATAAATAGATATGTAAATATATATAGGGACATATGACAAATGCACAAACACATTGACTAAAATGTGTATGCAGGAGAGGATTGCAATGGTAACTCCTTTAACAAAATGAATACCAGGTAGCTAGAATAGTTGTCGCAGGTTGGGGATGGGGGTGTTTGAGAGGTCAAAGGGAGGGAAGACAGACAAATGGAGAGAAGAAGGGGGTGGATACAATAATAATATTTAATGTCATATGTGAAAATGGAACCAGATAATTTAAGAGGATGGGTAGTGTTTGGAGAGAGAGAGGAGAATGATGCAAGGCATGACATTGATCAAGATGTACTCACAATCCAACTTGTGCAATGCAATCCCTTTGTACAATTACTTAAACTAAGTAATGTTGAAAAAGATGCATTATACTTATCAACTGACAGATTGAATTGAAACTCCTTGTATAACTACTTAAAGATAATACAAAATACATCAGAAATATTACTGTTGGGTGCCAGTGGCTCATACCTGTCATCCAAGCTAGAATTCAGGATGCTGAGATCTGAGGACTGTGATTTAAAGCCAGCCTGGGCAGAGAAATCTATGAGACTCGAATTAATCTCCACTTAATTGCCAAAAAGCTAGAAATAGACCTGTGACTCAAGCAGTAGCGCAGCCAGGGGAAAAATCCCAAGATCCTCTCTGCTAAAATGGTGTTATTTCTGTTAATAATGTTTACAGAACAGATTCTTTGCAATTTCTTTGGGGGTGATCCTGCAAACATTTTTCTACTCTTTCCTAAGAATGACCTCCTCATGATGGTATAAGAGTCCCCTTTCCTGTGCTCCCCTTTTAGAATAAGTGCAGCTTCCTTCCCTTGTGCAGGGAGCGAGTCTGTACCTCTTTGGAAGCATGCTGATCAAAAGATGATCATCTGTGTGTACTACATTTCTTTGAGCGGGGGAAGGCAGAGTCATCAAAATGCTACTCCACTGAGAGAAAAACAGATGTACCCTGTGTGTAATGGGTCTGTGTTTGGAAAATAAAGCCAAGAGCCTGGGAGAATTATAATAGCAGTCTCTGCAAATGTGTGTATGAAGGCTGGAAAAGATACTCCACATGCCAGAGTTTTGGGTGTCTGTGGCAAGAAGCAGATGAAATGTGTCAATAAAATCTGGCATTTATTAGAGAGATAAGGCAGTCTGGAGTAAGTGGTGACTCTGAGTAAGACAAGAAAAGGAAAACAGAAAGATTTCTATACCCAGATATCAATTTCTGGCTTGGGTCTGCTGTTACCTGTGTTTATTTAAAATTCATAGTATAGTCTTAAAATGATTGTCGATTTTTCAGAGTGCTTGCATCTTGGCATGGTAGTGTTTACAAATCACATCAGACAAAATAGGTCTTGAAATCAGTCATTAAAATAATAATATAAAATGAATTGTGTGTAGTGCATTTTCTTTAGGGGAATGAAATTCATAAAAATATTCATCACAAGCACTTCACTGTTTATGAAAACAAAGCAAAACAAAAGAAAACAGACTGTAGACATAGTCAGCTGATTGTATCCCCTGGTGGCTCTTTCTTAGCTCTATGTAACTTTCTTGGGCAATTAGTCTTATCTCGATCTGTTTTATAATGGCAAAATCTGGTATAATCAGAATACCTGACACTTCAAGCTATTCTTTGGATTTTATAGTTATGAGGAGAGAGAAATGAGAAGATAGATCTGTTTCTAGATTCTGGTTTTCAAAAATGTTTTTAGATTGGATAGTCTTATTGCTAGCTTCCTGATTCAGTGTTTCAGTTGAAAGAGGAAAAATATTTCGTATTGACAGAAGATCAAGAGCAGATGCATTCCAAGGTCTTGAGCATACGTTTTAACTTACATTTGTGTGCTGTGAGGAACTGTCTCAGAGCCAAAAAGTGATCTGTATTGGCTAATTGTAGGCAGTTTGGTAGTTTACATATGAAACAAAGTTTTTCTGCATTATTACAATTGGTTTCCCCTCTCTTATCCTGATTATGTTTTGTGTTTAGCTCAGATGCTCAGTGAAGGTTTATCGGGAAGCTGATTCCATGTCCTAGGTTTTACCATGCTTGTTGGTTGGTCATGGGTCTTGAACTCAGGGCCTTGGTGCTGTCCCTAAGCTTTTTTGCTCAAGGTGAGCATGCTACCGCTTTGAGTCACAGCTCCACTTCCAGTTTTCTGGTGGTTAATTGGAGATAAGTGTCTCCCGGACTTTCCTGCCTGGGCTGACTTTGAACCACGATCCTCAGATTTTAGCCTCCTGAGTAGCTAGGGTTATAGGCGTGAGCCACCAGCCCCCTGATTAAGGTATTTATAAAAGAAGCCACTTAAAGTTGTTATTAGAACACATGTCTACTGAAATAGGTCCAGGTGTATTCAATCAAGGTAGAGTGTCAAGTTGGATCATTTGAACTAAGACCTCCAAAATCTATCCACTTTGGTGTCCCAAACCTCCAGGCTGGATATCCACATTGCTTGTGCTGTAAAGACTGCTAGATCTCCCCAGGCATGTGGAGAAGCTGCTTACAGATGGCATCTTAGAGGAGACCAGTTCTGTTCAATGATTGGCCAACTGATCTGTGTTTCTAGATGACAAATGAAAGACATGGTTGGTCCCCTGGAAATGAGGGCTACATAGATGTGGAGAAAGAAAAGAAAGAGGGGTCCCAGACAGGGATGCCTTCAGGGGCCAGGATCATGTTGTGAGTGAGGCAGGCTTGTTGTCTGGAATGAGGGATGGGGGACTCTGACGTCCGGAGGGTCCAGCCTCATCCGAAGAGCCACCTGAGCCTCAGCCCCAGTTCTTCAGCGGCCATTCTTTGTGTTGCCATGTCTGCTCATGTGTTTCAAAATAAAGAGGAATTTTGGACTAGTATGTGTAACCTTCCAACTTTGGCTTAAAACACTCTCTACCTGGAGACTATATAATTGAGAAGACCAAATATGGCCGTGCTGTCTTTCCGGGAACTTTGAATTAACTTTCTGAAAAGGGAATATCCTACTAAATATCCCACCTACCTTTCCAATACCCTCCCTAGATTTCTTTTTATGACAAAAGAACATTGCACGTGCTGTTGGGAGAACAGTTCTTTCTGAATTTTTCTGTCATTTATAGTATACCCAGTTCATAGTCTATAACCCACCTATGCATCTTGTCCTACTAATATTTTTTGAATGCTTATTTGAAAAGATTGTATTGAATCCTCAAGAATGCTTTATGAGGTAGCTATTCTTAGCATGTGTGAAGATGAAGAAACTGAGATTCTGCAAATTTTAAGGAGTCTACTCGAAGTCATAGAGCTAATGGGTGAGCACGTAGAAATTCAAACCAGATCTTTTTTTCTCTTACATTATTTTATTTATTTATTTATTTTTATTGTGAAAATACTGTACAGAGGGGTTACAATTACATGGGCAAGATAGTGAGTACATTTCTTATCAAGGATTGTAGCTCCTCCTTTGTTTACTCTTCCCATCCCTTCCCAGCCTCCCCCTCCACCCAATCTTCCCCCCCCCAAAGTTGTAAAGTTCATTTTCGACATGACAACTTGTACTTCTCATTGTTGCAATGGGTCCACCTGTATTTTTATTTAAACGACTTGTTTTTCCCCTTCTCCTCCACAAATTATACCGGCATCAAATACAGTGAAATCAGGGGTTATACTGTGGGGGAGGGACATACAAAGCAACAAAGAAATAATCTTATAAATGCTTTAGAAACAAATGCATGAAAGAAAAAAAACATTTAAATACATATCTTAGGGTTCATTGATGTTAGGAAAAAAATCAAACCAGATCTTTTTATTTTTATTTCTGCTTCCCATTGTGGAGGCACTTCTAAATTAGCTAAGGAGCTGTGATCCATTTACATCAGCAACAACATGATGTTGGTCATACAACACAAATCTGCAGTGAAAAGAAATTAACAATGCATGCTTACCACACTGGTATAGACAGCAAAGTAGTTCAGCTGAGTAAAAGGATCCAGCAGAGAACATCCTGCATACTTCCATTTACATAAACTGTTGAGGAATGCAAACCAATGGATAGTAAGAGAAAGCAGGTCCATTGGTACCTAGAGAAAAGGGATAGAGAGACAAGGATCAATTGCCATGGTATACTTTGGGGGAACAATCCATAAACTTACTACCAAGTATGTATTGATGGTCCAAGGGCCCATGCCTATAATCCTAGCTACTCAGGAAGCTGAGATCCAAGGTTTATGGTTTGGAGCCAGCCTGGACAGGAAAGTCCATGAGATTTTTATTTCCAATTAACAAATCCAAGAGACTATCTCTAATTAGGCAGCAAAAAGTCAGAAGTCAAGTGTGGCTCAAATGGTAGAGCACCAACCTTGAGAGAAAAAGCACAGGGACGGTGCCCTGGCTCTGAGTTCAAGCCCTAGTACTGACGCACAAAAAAGCTGGAGACGGAGGTATGACTCAAGTGGTAGAGTGCCAGCATTGAATAAAATAACTAAGCAAGAGTCTAAGGCCCTGAATTTGAGCCCAATATGAGCCTCCTCCAAAATGTGTATTTAAATATTTACCCATTTAAAAATTTGAGTTGCTTCTTTTTGTTATTGCTATTAGGAATTCTTTATATAATTTAGATATGTGTTATGTCATATAATTTAGATGAGTTATGTCATATGTGTGTGTATATATATATTCATATGACATATTCTTCCAGTGTTGGCTTGTTTTTTTATTTTTACAGGTATTTATGATCAACATATGCTTTTAATTTTGCATGGTTCCATTTACCAATTTTTCTTTTTCAATCATTGCTTTTTGTTTCCTAAGAAATCATTCCCTAGTCCCAGTTACAAAGATATTCATTTATATTTTATTCTCTGTGCTTTATATTAGTAGATTTTACATCTTAGCCTTAATTCATCCCATTCATTTTTCTTTAAGATATTAATGATGTGTGATAAGATCAAGATTCACCCATGCTGGGAAGGTGGTTCAGTGGTAGAGCACTTGCCTTGCATACATGAGGCCCTGGGTTCGATTCCTCAGCACCACATAAGCAGAAAAAGCCAGAAGTGGCACTGTGGCTCATGAGGTAGAGTGCTGGCCTTGAGCTGAAGAGCTGAGGGACAGCGCCCATGCCCAGAGTTCAGGCCCCATGACTGACAAAAAAAAAAAATCAAGATTCACTTCCCCACATTATTCCAACATACTTTTTTAGATTTTGGTTTTTTATTAAATTACATTAGTGCCTAGAAAAATAATTTTTTTTGAAAAATAAAATTTTATATGCTTGTATGTCTATATTTTGTTTAACCAGTATTATTTTCTGCCATATTTATAGTAATTGAGTCTTTTGATTTATGAGCATGATACAGCTTTCTATTCATTAGATCTTTAATTTTGTTCAATAATGTCTTTTTAGTGTTTTAGTGAAGGGTTCAAACAATTCATAGAATTCATAGATTCTTTAGGGTTTTGGATGTTATTATGAATGGGATTTATTTTAAAATTTCATTTCCAGTTTGTTCATTGCCAATATATAGACATGCAGTGAGTTTTTGTAATTTGGCCATGTATTCTGAGACATTGATAAATTAATCTATCAAAATTGGCAGTGGGGTTTAAAATCTTTTTAGCATGTATTATTTGTACAAAGGGGCTTTATTGTGATATTTCCATGCATGCACACAATGTATTTTGATCAAAGTCACCCCTTTTATTAACTGCACTAATTATATGTGTTAATTTTAGAATGTAAAAGCAAGTTTGTATTACTGGGATGAATCCAACTTGGTCATATTATCCCTTTTATATTGCTTTTAAGCAGTGTCTTCATATATTTCAAAGTTTGGTTAAGGAGTTTTATGTCTAGCTTATGAGAGAATTGGTTTGACTATTTCTTTTCTTGAAATGCCATCTCTTGTGAAGCTATCAAGTATCAGGACTATGGTAGTTTATATAATGACTTAAGAAAGTGTTCCCTCCTTTATTTGGTAAAACAAGCTTTTCTAATATTGGGCTCATTTCTTCCTTAAGTATTTGCTAAAATTTGCCTAGAAAGTCACCTAGTCTAGGTATTTCTCTTTCTTTCTTTCCCTCCCTCCCTCCCTCCTTCCTTTTCTTTCCCTCCCTTCCTCCCTCGCTCCCTTCCTTCCTTCCTTCCTTTCTCCTCTCTCTTCTTTCTTTTCTCTCCCTCCTTCCCCTTCTCTCTTTCTCCCTCCCTCTCTCCTCCCTCCCTCCTTTCCTTCCTTCTTTGCTTCTTTCTTTCTTGTCTTCTTTTTTCTCTCTTCCTCCCCCTCTCCCTCCTCCTCCTCTTTCTTTCTTTCAGCAAAGCAAAGTGTTTACTAGAAAGAATGAAGGTACACTGTTAAGGGGGACAGTGGATCTGAGCTAGGTATCTTACATTCTTGATGTTGGTAGTTTAGGCAAATTTTTCCTCTTATTTTTCTTGTCCCCTAGCCCTAGTCTATTTCATTTGACTTTCCTCTTTATGCTTGTTACTTTTTTCTGCCTACTTAAGTTTACTTTACTCTTCCTTTTGTAACTTCCTGTATACATGCACACAATGTATGTGAATGCTCAGATCGTGCTTTAGATCTTTCTTATTTTCTGTTATAGACATTTAAAATTTCCTCTTCATACACTTTAGGTGTACCCCTAAATTTTTAATGTTTTTCCTTATCATTTAGTACAACATATTTTCTATTTTTCTTTGTGGATTCTTTTATTTCCAAATGTAGATGGGTTTTCTACATAACTTCTAATTATTAATTTTCTAGTTTAGTTGACTTGTAGTCAGAAAACACACTGTGTATGATCTCAGTCTTTGGAAATTTACTGAGACTTGCTTTATTTCCCAGCATATGGTCTATCGTGTCTCTTTTATCTTAGCATAGGGGCATATGTCATACTTTTTCTTTTCTTCCTTTTTTTAAATTGAAACAAGATCTTACTATGTAGCTGGGGCTTGCTTGGAGCTTGCTAACATAGTCTAGGTTGAGCTGGAACTCAATTCTCTCTTGCCTTGTCTCCCACATTCTAGGATTACTGGCATGTATTGGTTTGGTCTAGTTTGATGTATTTTCTGTAAGTGCTTAAGAAGAATATATATTCTTTAGTTGTTAGATTCTGTAAATGTCTCCCAAATCAAGTTAGATGATAGGAGTCACATCTCATATCCATGTGTATATGTGTGCGCGTGCACATGCGCGTGTTCATGTGTTAATACTGGGACTTGAATGTAGTGCTTCTTGTTCTTGTGAAGCATGTTTGCTCATGCCAGCACTCTACCACATGAGTCATATTCACTTCCTGCCTTTTACTAGTTTACTGGAGATAAGAGTCTGCACTCTTAGATTTGACTGGCACTCTTCTTACTATTAGATCTCAGCATCCTGAGCAGCTAGGATTACAGATGTGAGCCACTGACACCTAGCTCACATATCATAAGTCTTAATTTTTTTTTGTGGTTCTGGGGATTGAACCAGGGCACTGTGCTTGCAAAGCATGTGCTCTACCATTTGAGCCACCTCTTCAGTCTCAATATTTTACATTCTAAGGGAAGCATTCAGGTATATGACTGACTGTGTTTTCAGTTCTCCTTTTGACTTTGTTAGTTTTTTTTGCATTCTGTTCACTTTTGGATTCTAGTATTAGGGATGTACAGATAAGCATACAAAAATTTAGGATTTTCATGTGCTCTTGATATAAACTCATATTATCCCTTTGTATCTTTAGACATATTCTTGTTTTGAAAAGTTTTGTCTGTTGATTGTAGAGCCACACTAGCTTTTTGAAAAAAAATTACTGTTTATATGCTACTTTAAAATATGTTTTTGCTTTAAACCCGTGTCTTCAAATTTCAGCTATATGTACTCCTGTATACAGTAGTAGGGAATTTGCATTTCCTTTCCCTGTAACCTTGGATTTAACTGCTGTAGAAGGAACTCTTTCACAAGCTCACCACCTGACTCCCAATAAAACTTTACCTGCTGCCTTGTTACTTCAGTTTCCCATGCCAAAAGACCAATAGACAAGTAGAGGAGTTATTGGCTCTGCTTATCAGGATGGGGTTGCTGTTTTTGTAAGCAGTGAGTAGTGATCTAATACATGGCTTGTCCATACAGAACTGTAGAGAACTATCCTGCAATTGTCCTATTGAAGGTGGCCATGAACTCGACAAACCTCTCCCCACTATAGCTATCATCTAATAAAATAATGTCTCCCGAGGCTTAATGCTTGGTTCTGTTAAAAAGCTGAATCTCTTTATATACTTTATATACTTGTGTTATGGGGACAATCCTACTGTGGATCTGGTCTCTCATGTAGTCAATGTGTTCTGAGTCAAGAAAACTAGTCCTGGCTATATTCCTATATGGCAAAGGGCACTCTACAGATGTAATTAAGGTTAAGGTTTTGTGGTGAGGATGTCATCCTGGTTTATCCCAGTGGTTCCTGTATGAAGACATGGGTAATAAGATGAGAAGGCAGTATGAAAATGGAAGCAGGGAAAGATGTAGAGATGTTTCACTGCTGGCTTTGGAAGAGCCTATGAGCAAGGAAAGCAGAGAATGCAGCTCTAGAAGCTGGAAAAGAACAGATTCTCACCAAGAGTATCTGGAAAGAGATTGGTTGATACCTTGTCTTTAGTGTGATAAACTGGTTTTAGTAAGGGAATAAATCTACATTGTTTAAAACTACCAACATTTTATAATTTGTTAAACAGCCATGGGATACTCAAACAGGGTCCATGGGAGGTATTTTGAGCCTTTTCAAGTTTACAGATGTTTTTATCACACTCAAAATGATGGTTGATCTGAGTATAGAATTCTTAGTAGGCAATAATTTTCCTTCAGAACTTTGAAAGCATTTCTCCCAGGCCTCTCTACTTCTAGTACCATAGTTAGGAAGACAAATTGCTATTCTCCTTGTTTGTATTTAATCTGCTTTTTTTCCCTAATTTAAAAAAATATCTGGATATGTTCAGGAACTTCTCTTTGTTTCCAGTAATATATAGTTTAGCAATGTTTTTTTTTTTGTTGTTGTTTGTTTGTTTTTGTCGGTCGTGGGGCTTCAACTCTGGGCTTGGGTGCTGTCCTTGCACTCTTCAGCTCAAGTCAAGCGCTCTACCGCTTGAACCACAGTGCCACTTCCAGTTTTCTAGTGGTTTATTGGAGATCAGAGTCTCACAGAGTTTCTTGCCCGGGTTGGCTTTGAACTGCAATTCTCAGATCACCTCCTGAGTAGCAAGGATTACAGGTATGAGCCACCAGCGCCTGGCTAGCACTGATTTTTTTTTTGGGGGGGGGGTCCGGTCGTGGGGCCTGAACTCTGGGCCTGGGCACTGTCCCTCAGCTCTTCAGCTCAAGGCTAGCGC
>NW_012267267.1:4150126-4201437 GCF_000151885.1 Dipodomys ordii
CCCTCAGCTCTTCAGCTCAAGGCTAGCGCTCTACCACTTGAGCCACAGTGCCACTTCCGGCTTTTTTCTTTTTGCTTATGTGGTGCTGAGGAATCGAACCAGGGCCTCATGCATGCAAGGCAAGTGCTCTACCACAGAGCCACCTTCCCAGCCCCTAGCAATGATATTTTTAAAGAGTAATTTTACCCACTATACTAAGCCTTCTGAGGGCTACTCTGGTTTAGAAATGAAGTGTTCTCACCAACCCCCCCCATCAAAAAAAAAAAAAACCCATGCATTAAAGGCTTGGTTATCAGCTGATATACTTTGGGGAAGTGTTTGGAACACCTACCTAATTAGTGGATTGGCCTACTGATAGATTCATAATTGAATGGAATTTAGGGATGACCATGGAAGTTGGGCTTGTTGAGGAAGTAGATCATTGGGGATTCGCCTTTGAAGAGTGTCAGCTTCCCCCTGGCCCTTCCCCCATCCCCTCTCTGCTTCCTGTCATGAGGTGAGCAGCCTCTGCCACACATGACGTTTCTACCTTGTCTCAGACCCAAAGCAATGAAGCCAGACAAACATGGATTGAAACCTCTGAAATGTTGAGCCAAAATAAGCCCTTTTTCCTTGATGTTGCTTTCCAGGCATTTGTTATAGCAACAGAAAAGTAACATAGACTATTTTTTCTTTGCTTGCTATCTTGGCCTCAAATTCAGGATTTTCTTACCTCAGCCTCCTGAGTGCATATGGTACCATTCCTGACCACACAGACATTTTAGTATGTCAGTTTATGTCTTTGAGACGTTTTCTTTATTTGTGAATTCTTCCCATCCTATTATTTATATTACCTTCCTTTCTAGAATTATTAACAATGAAATACTTTCCTTCTCTAGTGATCCTGAGATTTTTTTCCTCTCTCTTTTGAGTCTTTGCCTCCCCCCCCCAATCTTTATATTTAACATTTCCTTTTAGCCCTTGGTATTATTATTATTACTATTATTTTATTGTAAAGGTGTTGTACAGAGGGGTTACAGTTACATAAGTAAGGTTATGGGTACATATCTTTTTTTTTGTTTGTTTGTTTTTTTGGGTCTGGTCGTGGGGCCTGAACTCTGGGCCTGGGCACTGTCCCTCAGCTCTTCAGCTCAAGGCTAGTACTCTACCACTTGAGCCACAGTGCCACTTCCGGCTTTTTTCTTTTTGCTTATGTGGTGCTGAGGAATCGAACCCAGGGCCTCTGGCATGCAAGGCAAGCGCTTTACCACTGAGCTGTCTTCCCAGCCCTGGGTACATATCTTTTTGAGCAGTGTTATCCGCCCCCCCCCTCATTTTCTCTTGCTCTCTCCCTCCCTATCTTCCCTCTCAAGTTGTAAAGTTCATTTTCAACATAGAGTCTTGTGAGTATCACTGTTGCATTGGTTCATCCTTTGTCCTTTGTCTCACTATTTCTATGATTCTCCTTTCCATCCCCAAATCAGACAAACTTATATACAAGACAAAGGGTACTGAAATAAAAAAAAAAAAAACAGTGACAGTGGGGATAAACCTAAGGGGGAAAAATGTAAGAAAAAAGAAATAACTGCATACAGCATACTAAGGGGGTGGGGGAAGAAAGAAAAACCCTCTTGTTTCCATATCCTTTAGTTCATTTCAATTAGTATCATTTTATAAGGTCATAGGTACATAGCTGTTGAGCTATTGTTATCCTCTGCTGGAACTATCCTAGACATATACTAATTTTTACAAATAAGCGAGACCAGGCATTCTATGTTTCTTTGGGTCTGACTTGTTTCATTTGATATGATTTTTTCCAAGTCTTTCCACTTCATTTCCATGCCATTCTTTCTGATGGAAGCATAGAATTCCATTGTTTGTGTATATCGCATTTTCTTGATTCATTCATCCACTGAGGGGCATCCGGGTTGATTCCATGTCTTGGCTATATAAATAATGCTGCAATGAACATAGTTGTGCTGATAGCTTTAGTGTGGCCTTGTTTGTGGTTATTTGGGTAAATGCCCAACAGTGGAATTGCTGTGTCATAGGGGAGTTATAGGCTTAGTCTTTTGAGGAACCGTCATACTGCTTTCTTGAATGCGGGGAGCCGGGGCAAACGCCATTACAAGGCGCCGCCCACTTCCTTGCAGCTTTGAGGTAAACAACTCCATATTAGGCAGTGTTTGGCGGGACTGTGGGTCCTGGAGTCCCCAGCCAATCCCGTGGCACCTGGTGACGGCGAAAGGCAGACAACCAATGATAGAACGTGTCCCTAATCCCTATATGGCTGATAGAACGTGTCCCTAATCCCTATATAACCGGCCATGTTTTGTGTGCGCGCTCTCTCGCGCTCAAGCTCTCCTACAAACAAGAAGGCTCTCCAATAAAGCATGATCTGAGAAGACTCCTGGTGTGGTGGCCGTTCTTCCTCGCTGGCCGAGAAGGCGTTCGCTGCAAGTGGTGCGCAAAGCCCGGGACCCACAGTCCCGCCAAACACTGCCTAATATGGAGTTGTTTACCTCAAAGCTGCAAGGAAGTGGGCGGCGCCTTGTAATGGAGTTTGCCCCGGCTCCCCGCAGTTGAACAAGTTTACACTCCCACCAACAGTGCAGTAACATTCCCTTCTGGTCACATCCCACCAGCATTCTAACTGGAGTGAAATGATATCTCAATGTTGTTTTTGATTTGCATTTTATGACCAGATACACATTTTTCATGTGTCTATTGGCCATTCTTATTTCCTCTTCAGAGAAGATTTTCTTTCAGTCTTTTTTGTTTTGGGGGGGGGCTGGGGTCCGGTCGTGGGGCCTGAACTTTGGGCCTGGGCGCTGTCCCTCAGCTCTTCCGCTCAAGGCTAGCACTCTACCACTTGGGCCACAGCGCCACTTCTGGCTTTTTTCTTTTTGCTTATGTGGTGCTGAGGAATCAAACCCAGGGCCTCATGCATGCAAGGCAAGTGATCTACCACTGAGCCACCTTCCCAGCCCTTTCTTTAAGTCTTTAGCCCACTTATTAATAGGATGGTTGTTTCTTTGAGGATTTATTTTGGGGGGGCGGGGCTTAAGTTTTTGAGCTCTAAGTGTATTTTAGATATGAGGCCCTTGTCTGTTTTTTGGTTAGTGAAGACATTTCCCAGTCTGTGGCCTTTATCTTGCTAGCTATATCCTTTGCTATACAGAAGCTCTGCATTTTAATTCAATCCCAGTTGTCCAACCTTTCTTTGATTTATTGTGTTTCTGGGTCCTTATTGAGAAAGTTTTGATGTGTGTCAAAGAGCCCCAGTGTTTCCCCTATTCCTTCCTATAATATTTTCAGGATATTTGGTTTTATATTGAGGTCTTTGATCCATTTGGAGTTGATTCTGGTACAGGGTGATATATAAGGATTCAACTTCAATTTTCTACAAATTATAGCCACTTCTGCCAGTACCATTTGCTGAAGAGGCTGCCTTATTAAAGATTAGGTGGCTATAGGTCTGTGGGTTCATTTCTGGGTCTTCAATTCTATTCCATTGGTCCTCAGGCCTGTTCATGTGCCACTACCAAGCTTTTTTTTTTTTTTTAATATAACTATGCTTTATAATACCATTTGAAGTTTGGTATTGTTATTCCTCCAACATGGTTTTTCCTGCTAAGGTTTGTTTTTGCTATTTTGGGTCTGCTGTTATTCTACCATAGTATTCTTAATTTCTATGGTTATTTATGTTCCCTGAAGCTTCCATCTCAGCCTTCATTGCATCCTATCCTTGTCTCAGGAAAGGAAGATCTTTGCTGATCTCTCTGAATGTACCAGTGACGGGTGTGTGTGTGTGTGTGTGTGTGTGTGTGTGTGTGTTTATGATTCTGTCTCCCTAACTAGTCTGGTCCTTCCATGTTGCTTCTAATTTATTGTTATCTCTGTCTTTATGTCTCAAATGCCATTCTTTTGACTTATTTTGATATTTGAACTATGAGATTTGATGAGCAATTTGGGTTGTATATCCCCAAATGTATTCCCTTGTCCCATTCTGTAGTGGAAGGTTTAGAGAAAAACTCTAACAATTCATTGACTAAGTATCAAGTCAAATGCTATCTTGAGGTCTTTATGATCAAGAGATAAAGCATATTATTTAAGGCTAATAATTACTTTAAATAAATGGTTCTATTATTATCTCTGTTTTAAAACATACAGATGAGCATATCTATTTATTTATGTGTAGGTACTGGGGCTTGAATTCAGGGCTTTACATTCTCCCTTAGCTTTTTCTGCTGAAGGGTTGGTACTCTAGCTATACAACTTAAGCTATCCCTACACTTCTGACTTCTTGCTTGTTAATTAGAGAAAGTCTCTTGAATTTGTCTACTTGGGCTAACTTTGAACTGGGATCCTCAGATCGCAGCTTCCCGAGTGGCTAGGATTATAGGCGTGATGCTCCCAACTCCCTCTAACAACTTTATGAAATAAAAGGTAGGGTTAAAAAAAATCTGTTTGTTTAATGTCCCCTTGGGTACTCGGTTGTTGTGTTCATCATTCTTGCTTCTGTTCATCTTCCCCCTGTACCCGTGTGATATCTTCTGATTGAAGACTTCCTGTGTGCCCCTGTGTATGTGCTAGCAAGTGAGCCCACGGGTAATGACTGCCTTGCTGTGCAGCAGGTACCTCTGTGGGACTGCGGAGCATGAGCAAGGACTCTGAAGGGAACAGCTTCACCTGCATTCTCTAATCTGCCTGTGTCAATAACCGGCCTGGTAAAGAGGAAGGCAGGGACAAAGGAGGCCTGCCAGGGGAACATTTCCATTGCTTAGAGTCTGTTCTCTGTCCTATGGGGATGCGAGGCCAGAGTGTGGAGATTAGAGTAAGATTGACTTGGGCTTGAGTCCAAGCTTGGCCTGGTTGATATAGGTGCCAGTTTTGGCTCCAGCCAACTTTGTGACCTTAGGCAAGGAAGTTTCACCTTCCGGAGTGCCACGTTCTCCTGTATAAAATATCTAGGGGAGGGGGGTATACTAGTTAATTTACAAGGCCCTTTCCGGCTCTCACATTCCTCACGTCTATGATTTTGTGATTAAGTTCCTGGAAGGTTTAAGTACTGATAAAAGTGCCATTAAGTTCTGTATACTCAGCAATGACAGCCGTCTGTTACCTAAGATACCTGGGGCTAGCAGTTATGGGAGGGGGCTTGGAACAAGGGTGGGGGGAAGGGTGAGTGGGGGGAAAGGGTGAGTGGACGGGAAAGGCTCCTTGTCTGGTAATGGCATGTCATCCTGTGGATGGGGGGAAAGCTGCCAGCTCTGGGCAGGGTTACTGAGTTTCCTGTGATTTCTGGGCCACGGTATACTAAGGCCAACCATCAAAGACAGTTTCCTAACAAGAGAACCTTGTGTAGTAGGTTCCCCAGGCAAGTGACTTAGAGATAATTAAAATTGGGATGAATTGGTTGGGCAGAAAGAATTTGGAGGACAGATCTATTTGAGTGGTGAACTGATTGACCCAAGGCATTCCCCCTCCCCCCCTCCATCATTTCTTGACCTCAGGTCAGAGTGACAGAAAGGGTTAAGACTACCATAACAGTCAGTGAAGCTCCTTTATGGAAATCTTAGAAAAGAATAAGTGATTATTTGTCTCATATGGGTTAGTTATTCGCCTGCCTGGGGGCATAGGCCTTCACATCCAGTGTATGACCCGCTGGGGCATATTTGTTCATTGTTTGATCTTTCAAACAGGTACTGTTTGAGGGTATCTGGGACATCTAGATAATCAACAGGGTCCTTGCTCTCAGTAAGGTGATTTCTTATTATAAAAGCATAAAGCTGAGTCTCAGAGGTCTCCCCACCCCTTCCTGACAGCAGCAATGTTTTCCAGGCACACACTCTTACTGAGTGCTTATGATATTCCAACCTCTGGTTAGGAACTTTTAGTCCTATCACGGGAAAGGATCTAAGAGTTGGCTTTGCCATCTCTGGTCCACAATGAATGTGGACAAGTCATTTACTCTTTTTTTTTTTTGGTATCTCAACTTCTTGTAATGTAAGGATAATATATATCAAGGAGAAAAGTAGTGTCCTCTGCAATTTTCAGTGAGATTTGAAGTGCCAATGGAGAATTAAGGAACAAATGTTTACAAAGCACCAGGCAACAAAAAGATATTTAGTAAGTGACCATGCCATAATGGATAGACTCTGAGCAAGACAGCCAGGTATATCCTCGCCTGGAACACGGCAGGAACTCAGCGCTGGATTTGATCCAGTGCACTCTGCAGGGGGAAAGTCAAACCATCAAGAACACTTAGGAATTACAAAATTCATAAAGCTAAGCCAGGAGAAAGGAGCCTTTAATGACTCCCTTAGCCCACGGCAGTGCAGCCAGAACAAAAATTATACAAAGATGTAGAAGACCTAAATAACATAACAAATAAGAGCATATCGATAGTGGATACCATGCCCATATACTGGAGACATCGACAAAAACAGACTTAGAGATCCCCTGGATAAATAAATCTCCCCAAAGGAAGCAGAACAAAGGCCATTAATGTCAATGCCATGAGGTGAAACTAGACATTCAAAATAAAAGGGGAACCCGCAAATCATTTGTGTAAGGACACCCTTAAGCGACTCTTGGGGGCAAAGAAGACACAGAAAAGGATATTGGACCATATCCCTACATATTCCATTAAGCGTCGCAAAACTAACAAGGGCAGAGCTCAGACTGCTAGGATTCGGCTCTCCTGAATCATTCAGCCACGAATTGGTTCAGAGTCTCACCCAAGAGTCCTTCTGAGGCTCAGTTTCCCCTTTTGTCAAAGGTCGGGGGAGGGGTGTCTTGAGCCTGTGGTGGGTTGGAGGTTTGTGCGGGAGGGGAGGGAAGCCGGGAGGGTGCAGGTACCCCGAGGAGGCAGCAGAGGGCGTCAGATCGCCGGGCTGGCCCCGCGCCTGCCATTGGTCGGGGCTGGGGCGCTGGGCTGCGGAGTTGGAGGAAAGTGACAAGTTGAGCAAGAGAGGGAGCGCGGAGAGCGGGAGGAGCCGGCGCCGCCGAGGGAGCCCCGGGACGGCAGCTCTGGGCAACCGGGCACGCTCTTCTCCGGCTCCAGCGGGGGAGACTCAGGGCCCGCCCGGGCCTGAGCGGGTGGGCAGAGGGCGAGGCGGCAGCTCGCGCACCGGGGAGGGACTGTGCGCCCGGGGTCCGCGGCGGCCGGGCGGAGGCCGGGGAAGCAAGGTAGAGGGACAAAGAGCCGTGCGAACGCCCGGGACGAGGAGCCCGGGCCGAGCCCGTGGATGTGCCGCGCGCCGCCGGAGCGCCGCCGCCGCCGCCCCGCGAGGAGGAATGCACCGGACCCGCTGCCGCGGGACGCGCCCGCCGCCGCCGCCGCCGCCCGCCGCGCCGCTGCCGCTGCTGCTGCTGCTGCTGCTGGCCGCGCGCGGGGCCGCTGCCCAAGGTACGAGCCGCCCGGTCCTCCCCGCCCTCCCCTTCCTGCCCGCCCTCCCCTCCCCGGTCCCCCCTCCCCGCAGCCCTCCGCGGCTCTCCGGCTGCACCCCGCGGTGGGCGCAGCGCTCGCGCTCCCGTGCGCCCCTGGCCGCGGGTGGGGACGGCCCTCGAGCCCCGCTGCTGCTCCGGGCCCGGGGGACGCTCAGGGGCTTATTCCGGGGCACCCAGGCCCAGTTGTCAGCACTGACAGGAAGTGTTTGGGGGTTTGGGGGGACTCTGGGGTGGGGGGTGTGAGCGGAGTCCTTTTGAGCCTGAAGTTCTCCCCGTGTCTGCCTGGACGCCTAGCGCGCCCCAATCCGGAGTGGGAGCCTGAGGTCCGGGGTCCCGGGGTCCCGGGGGCGAGTGTGGCTTCGCAGTGGTGCCCGCGCGAGCCCAGGAGGTCCGCGGACCGCCGCAAACAAAAGCCCGGGGCTCCCGGGGCTCCCGCGGGCCCTCGTCTCCGACGCCCGGGCTCCCCGGCCCGCTCGGGGGTCGGCGCTGGAGGCAGAGACGCGCGCGCCGCCACTTTGTGTAGAAGGTGCTGCTGTCAGAGGCGGCCTGCGGCGCCGGAGCGCTCCGGTGTGCGTGTGTGCGTGCGTGTGTGCGCGCGTGCGTGTGTATGCGTGTGGTGTGCGTGTGCGCGTGTGCATGTGTCCGCGCGTGTGTGCGTGTGTGTATGTGTGCGCGTGTGTATGTATGTGCGTGCGTGTGCGCGCGCGCGTGTGCGTGTGTGTGTGTGTGTGTGTGTGTGTGACAAGCCAGTGGGGGGGGGAGCCATCTAATGCATACTTGATTTTGGTAATCTCCAAAAACAATCGTAACGGTTAGGGAAGGAGTCCCCCGCCCGCCGCCGCGGCTTAGCTCGCTGCGGGAAGCCGGGCCCCTGGCTGCGCCCGGAGCTGGCTCACAATGCGAAGGAAGAGCCCGGCCGCTCTCGCGGAGACAGCCGGGGCATTCTTTGCAGGTTGGAGGGGGAAAGTTGATTAAAGTTTCCCGGGTCGTGGGCCTCACTTTTAACATGCAAGGGGTCTTGTGTGTGTGGGGGGGTGTTGGAGCTCTGGGATTCTCCCCACCCCCCACTCCTACCCCCAAACCTG
Source organism: Dipodomys ordii (assembly GCF_000151885.1). Lineage (NCBI taxonomy): Eukaryota > Metazoa > Chordata > Mammalia > Rodentia > Heteromyidae > Dipodomys > Dipodomys ordii. The sequence continues at coordinate 4,158,646 of NW_012267267.1, forward strand.
TGGAGTTAAAGAGCTCTTTTATCATGCATCTCTCAGTTGTAGGTTAGTGCTGTGATTAAGGGGGGGTGGGGTGGGGAGAAAAGGCTCTGGCTTACTTAGCAGTGGGGCGGGAGGGCGGGCGGGGAGGGGATGGGGTAAAGTGAGGTGGGAGGGGTTCCGTACCTTACTGCTCCCTCCCCCCCATAGCGGTTAGCTTTCTTGGTAGTAAAGCTTTCTGGATGTGTGTGTGTGTGTGTGTGTGTGTGTGTGTGTGTGAACTTTGATTTCTTAAGAGAATGATTTGGGGCCGTGGGATCCGCATTCACTGCTTCAAGGACGGTGAAACCAAGCCTGATGTGTGGTTGTGCTCAATCTGGAAGCTTCTCTGGGTGAACACAGCTCCTAATTGTGATTAAGATGTACATCAGCACCGTCCTGTTGGAAAACCCTAATGAAATGTAAACAGTTGGGTCACATGGCTTGGGGATGCCAAACATCTGGCTTTGCGCCACCACACCTGGGTGAAAAGTGAAAAGTGGGCGGTGCTCCCTGGTGAGGTAAACACACAACAAACGGAGGTGATCGGGCCTGGTGCTCCACTCCTGGCCAGGGGCCTTGCGTAGTTCACTCACTTCCCCTGCGAACTCCTTTATTTTTTGCTTAACCTTCCCACAGTGATTGTTTCTAGATCCTTAGCTCCTGAGGAGTAGGGCTGGGGTTGGGAGTGCAGGAAAGATTTCACCTTTTTTGGTCATCTGCCTTTAAATAAACTATCAGCCCACGATTTTGCTGAATGCCAGACAGGTTGTTATCCGCAGCCATAGTCTCCATTAAACAGTGAAAAAGAGGAGTTTGGCTTATTCCATACTTTAATGAGTTCAGATCTGTTGCTATTATTGTCTTATTTGCCATTTCAGAAATCCCTGTTCATTTCCATGAATTTTTTTTTTCTCTTTGGTGACAAGGCTTCTGGGAGACTCTGGTTTAATTCTCTCCTCTGGTTTAATTCTCTCCTCTGACTTGAGTAACTAGCCCACTGGGTAACTGGCTTGGGAAATGAGCTTAAGGGGATATATGTTTCATTTATTAAGTTTAGAGAAATAAAGGACATTTCTCTCATCTCCTTCCTCAAAGGCCAGGAGAAGAAACTTGTTAAATTTATTGTTTGGGCCTGTACACTGTTGGTCTCCCCATGTGTGGTATACAGTTTGCCTACCCAAAGGCTGAACTTCTCCAGGAAGATTAGGAACCTCACCTAAGCCGATTTCAATCTCCTGCCTTTCCTGTGGTTTCTCTACCTGCTTGAAGGGGGGGGTGGAGTGGGGGGGGAGGGACCTTGGGTACATTTGTGGTCATTGTGTAAGCCTTCCTTTTGTATGTACTGTACCTAGGTGACTACTTTCTCCACTTGTAGAATAGGAGCCTCCAGAGGGCAGTAGGGCTATCAGTTTTGCTGGTGAAAACACTAAAGGCTTAAGCTCCAGCCTCAGCTTTGTTAGAGATGCTTGAAACTCCCCTGCCAGGCTAGTGGGAGCCCCACAGGAGCTGGGTGGATAAAGGCTATGCTCTGTTTCCGGATGGGTTTTAGAAATACTTCGTGTCCAGTAGTGATTTACCAAATCTGGTGGCTGGCTGCTTTGCACCTCTGATACCTGGGGTGATCTGCCTAACACTTGAGTTCTTTTAAGAGCTCAACTTTAGTGTATAATATCTTCTGCTGTTACCTGATGAATGTAGTCACTGGGTTAAATTCTGAACGCACACACACAGACACACACAGACACACACATCTGTGTGTATTGTAGGGCCTGGGAGCTGTCCCTGAGCTTTTTCCCTCCAAGCCTATTTTGTTCTACCACTTTGAGCCACAGCACTACTTCTGGTTTTCTGGTGGTAAACTGGAGATAAGAATCACAGGGTTGGGAAGGTGGCTCAGTGGTATAGCCCTTGCCTTGCATGCATGAGGCCCTGGGTTTGATTCCCCAGCACCACATAAGCAAAAAAAAAAGCCAGAAGTGGCGCTGTGACTCAAGTGGTAGAGCGCCAGCCTTGAGCTGAAGAGCTGAGGGGCAGCGCCCAGGCCCAGAGATCAGGCCCCGTGACCTGACCCCCCCCCCCCCCCAAAAAAAAAAAAAAAAAGAATCTCATGGGCTTTCCTGCCCAGGCTGGGTTTGAACCATGGTCTTCAGATCTCAGCCTCCCAAGTAGCTAGGATTACGGGTGTGAGCCACCGGTGCCCAGCCTGAACATATTTCTAAATGGTACATCATTTACATCTAAGTCAGCATTAGATTTGGCCAGAGTGGGATGGTTTCAAATATTTTGCAAGTTTTACACAGCATTTTATGGATAATAAATGACTCAAAGACCAGGTACTATCTATCACTGTAAATGTGTACCTATGGATAAAGGGCACCTGTGTGCACATGCATAGCAGGAGGTCCGTAGATTTCTGTTGAGTGAATGGAAATCAGTGTCTGTAGAGTGCACTGTTATGGTTCCCTTCTTACTCTATCTTTTGGCAGGAAGGAAGGATAGTAAAGCTTACTAGCCACCAGCACAGGCTATAAGCACTCGACTATCCTAGGTTTAATCTTCTCTTTTCATTAGGATACATGTGACAGTTATTTTCCTGAGCCTCCCAGGAGTTTCCTGAGATTTAAGTAAAACTATATCTTTAAAGTACTAGATAAGAGTGCCCTGCCTAGAGGTAGATGTATAAAACTAACTCAGGTACTTGAAATTAAGGCTTCATGAGCCCTCAGAAACAATATATACAATTGCATGTTCATTTTTATGGTTGCGTGTTTATAGCTAGGTCACATTTTCCCAAATAACTGCAGCCTCAAAAGAAAGGGATCATTGACTTGCCTAGGGAAGTTTGGAAGGGCTGGAGTATTGGTGGTGGGTTCTGGTGGCCTAACCTTAGGTTGGTTGACCTCTCCTCAGAGCCTCACTTTCTCTCTTGGTAAGTGGGATGTTATTTGGGCCTGGGAGTAGCAAATGAATGGGGCCAAGGTCTATGGGAGTAGCAAATGAATGGGGCCAAGGTCTAGTGATCTCAAGTAAAATGCATCTCCCTGAGTTCAACATGCTGAGCTGTTCCTTTCTGTGCCATTTATCTAACAAACTGTGGTTATATAACCCTTACAATGGGTTAGTTACACTGCTCAAAGCCTTTGCAAGAATCCTTGATAGAGCCCTCTAAGGAAGATGGCCTAGCCTGCCCATTTTATGGATGGCTAGATCTAGACACTGAGAGGTTAAGTTACTTTCCAAAAAGTCACATGGCCAAAAGTGACTTTGCTGGGGTTACAAACTCTAACCATTAATGCTTGTATCTTAACTGCTGTCCTAGATAGTCCTGCCTTGTTTATTTCTCACAGTTTCTGTTCTTTTTATGTATGGACTAGTAGTAGTAATGCCAGGGTTTTCCAAAGCAGCCCCAAAGGTTTTCTTTGCCCTCGCCTAGAGAATATAAGAAATGATTGGACACAGTCAATTTCAATTTTTCTTCTAGTGCTGGAATTTCCCAGAACCCGTCTTTGCTGTAACCAGGAGAAAGACTGAAGCGCCTGGGATGGCCTGGGCCTCTGAGTCTAGAAGAATTACATTTTTGGTAATGAACTGCAACTTTGATGCGGTTTGAGCAGTGTGTCTGGCAGTTTCTTGCAACTAGTGATCATGTATATTTTGATGAAGTGCCTTTGCATTTGCATCTTAGTACATAACAGGGGTTATAGGCCGAGGAGGGCTGATTTATTAGCATGCTCTCCAGAGGGAAAGTTGATTGCCAGCTCAGGGTCCCAGTGAGGATCAGATCCTGGGAGACACTTAAACCTTCCAGCTCTCTTTGCTCTCTCAGACACAAAGGTCTAGGCCTGGCCGTAGGCATTCACTGGGGTGTAATAGGAGAGGCTGTTCTAGGGACACAGGGAGAAAAGGGAGTTTGAGAAAGTTCTCTGGAGTTGAAGGGGGAAGGGTGTGTGTGTGGGGAACTCTTTCGAAAATCCTTAACTAAATGCAGCTGCTTGTTACACGGAGCCTGACTTGCATGCCAGGAATATCTAAAAAGCTAACGAATACAAAATAAAAATAAACAGCAGTAAAAAGGCTCTCTCTTTGTTGCAGCAAGCTCGGTTGGGGTTTTTAGTTTGTTTAGCAATGGGATAATTGTGGCATCCACTTTATTTTGGTAAGGCAGTGAAATGGGAATTGCTGTGATGATGTCATTAGGACGGTCCTGCCACCTGAACTCTTTGCTCCAGTCCCACCCTTGCCCCCAGAACACCCAAGCCTGGATATCCACAGGGCTCCAGGCTCCAACTGTCACCCCTGAGTGAATTACACTGGAAGAGGGCAGATAATTTAATGGGATAATCTTGGCCGGGCCAGCGAATTTCACACCCCATCTCTCACTAATAGAAGGCAGTGGAAGACTGCAGCATCTTTAGATGAAAAGGCTGTATAAAAAGGCCTTGCTTAACAGTAACTGTCTGTTCATAAATAAGGCTCTAGAGTGTTTTGATCCAGAAGCTGTTATTACATACTGATAAGCCAAGTCTCATCTTGTTTGGCCTCTTTACATTTCCCCCTTACCCCTTCTCCTTACAACCATAGCCTATTTGGTTTTAATTTTTTGAGGAAAAAGGAACTTAAAAAGTTTAACCAGCCCAGGTCATTTATTTTATCAACTGTTTTCATAGAGACTGGACTACTGTTGATAGCTATTTAAATAGGTAAAATGGAATAACAGAAGAGGATTTGGATTTGGGCACTCTGTTGCTTACTTGGACAAAGTTACTGTGTGTGTGTGTGTGTGTGTGTTGTGTGTGTGTGTGTGTGTGTGTGTGTGTGTACTGAGGCTTGAATTCAGGGTCTTTACTTTCACTTAGCTTTTTCACTCATACTTCCATACTTCTGACATTTTGCTGCTTAATTGGAGATTAGAGTCTCAACTGATTTGTCTGCCTGGGCTGACTTCACCGACTGTGATTCTCAGATCTCAGTCTCCTGCCTGGTTAGGATTACAAGCAAGATTTGCTAGTGCCCTTGCTGCCTCTGTTTTCCTTTTCTCTGTACACTGGGTAACAATAATAGTTGAATTTCAGGGTTTACATGAGGACTGGAGATTATCATGGAGAGAAAGCAGTGAGCAAAGTGGGGACCTGGTAAGTGGGAGTCAGTTTGTTACCCTGGTGGATAGGGCTTACTGAAGAAACTAGAAACTCTGGCTTCTACTCAGAAGCGAGCGAGGCTCTGAGAACAGTGCCTTTCACAGTCTTCTGAGATGCCTGAGTGTTTTGTTTTAAAGGAACAAGGAGACACTGGATATGCACTGTGCTCAGGCCGGTGCTGGGGACCTATGGGAGGAGGATTCCACAGGGCTCCTCTGCAAAGGCTCCAAACAAAGGCTTTCTTCAGAACCCTCAGCTCTTTGGGGGAAGAACAAGCCCTCCCCGGTGCTTGATGTAATTCCAGTCTCCTGCAGTGGGGAAGGCTCCAACTCAGGGACCTTCACTTGTAATCTGACTGTCTTTTTAGTTCCAAGATCTAAATAACCTTACGGAGTGCAACTTGAAAGGGAAAGGCTAGAGCTGGAGTGGAAGCATGGTTCATGTGGTAGAGTGCCAGCCTTAGTGAAGAAGCCAAGCAGGAGTGTAAGCCTTGAGTTGTCCCAGTACTGGCACAAAATAAGAAAAAGAAAAAATATAGTGTTAGTGCTCATTTGTCCCTGTCATCAGGGAGAGAGGGAAGAAAGGCCTTCTTCCTTTTGTGAGCATCTATCACGTGCATTCCTAGTATCATTCTCTAGACATGTTAGATTTATACAGTTCAGCAGTCCTGGGAGGTTGAAGTTCTGGTGCTAGTTTACAGATAAAGAAATCGAGGCTCAGAGACATTAAGTATCTTGATCAACCTCATGCATTTATTAAGTTGGGGCTTGGTGTTTAAACTCAGGTGTTTTGATTCTCAAATGAAACCTGTTTTCGCATTTGTTGAACAGTGAAACCACAGCGGACAGACTGGTTATCTCTGTATGCCCGCCATCCCTCTCCACATGAATTATAGGAAAGGGCTGTGGAAAGGGGCCTCGGAAATGCAGGGGTAGAAGATGTTAATTCTCAGGAAATTGGAGGGTCAAAAGGAGACCAGGACTGCCTCCTTTACAAGCTGATTGTGAACACAATGTGAGCTATTCATAGAAATGTTCAGTACCTGTGTGTGTGTGTGTGTATACACACATCTGTGGTGAGTGCCTGCTGGCGGTCTGGCCACATATCCTTGCCCTGCTCTGCCCCTTTGCAATAGCATGGGTGACTTGGAGAGCTTGCACTTTGCCATTCCCACATGTAAGGTCACATTTTCAAGACAGTTGCTCTGGCAACATCCTTCCCTGCACAGATCCAGGCTTTGAGTGTGTGTGGGGGACTTACTATACAGGTGTCCAGTGAATCTGGATGGCTTACCATCCAGATAGCTCTCATCCTGGCCAGCATCGACCTCCTCTCCTTTGCTCTTGCATATCCCTTCCCTTCTCTTTCTTCTTCCTCTTTCCTCCCTCCCTCTCTCTCTCCCTCCCTCTCTCCCTCTCTCCCTTCCTTCCTTCCTTCCTTCCTTCCTTCCTTCCTTTCTTCCTTCCTTCCTTCCTTCCTTCCTTCCTTCCTTCCTTCCTTCTCCTTCTTTCTCCTTCTCCTCCTCTTCCTCTTTCTTCTCCTTCTCTTCCTCCTCCATTGTAGGGCTTGAGGTCAAGGCCTGGGTGCTTTTAGACTCAAGGCTCGTGCTTTTAGACTCAAGGCTCGTGCTCTACCACTTTGGTCCACAGTGTCACTTCCAGTTTTCAGGTAGCTAATTGATAAGAATCTCATGGATTTTCCTGCCCAGGCTGGCTTTGAACTGCCATCCTTAGATCTCAGCCTCCTTGAGTAGCTAGGATTTCAGTGTGAAACACCAGCATCTGGCCATGAATATATTTTCTATGTTGTTAAGTCAAATGTTCTGGTGGTCCCACTGGAGAGACAAACAAGGTCATTGCCTTGGAGGGGTTTTGGAAATGGCAGATTTGTAGCTGTGATTGCTGGATGATTGGCAAATCCATTTTCACCTCTTCCTGGGCACATTTCCCAGCTCCCTCACAGTTAAGTGAAGCTTCACATTCAATCCTGACCAATAGGATGAGATTGGAAGTAATTCAGTATGGCTTGAAAAAAAAAAAACTCTGGCATAAGAATCATGGCCTTAAAGTCATCTCAGGCAGGTTGTTGTCATCCTGCTGTGGCTACCAACCTTGGAGGCTGTGTTGATGGTGCCACAAGACAGGGGGGAACCTGCTACCTTCCTTTAATCGCTCTGCCACGGGGAAGTGCACCCTTGCTTAGGTTTTGTGTGACCCAGAAACAAATGTCTGTTTGTTAGGGCTGGGCTTTGGGGTTTTCAGTGACAGCTGCTAATGTTACCTTACCAACACAACGTTGTAAATCACAGCCTGCTTCAAGATCAGTGTAGTGGGTCAGGCCTAGCAGTTTTAGACAGGATAAAAAAACCCCAAAAAACCTTGCTTGGGTCTGATCACATAAAGCCTGGGGCATCCTCCAGTGGATCAGCCTCCTCGGGAATTATTGATGGCCCTTCAGGGATGCCACTTTGTGGCGCTCAGCACTGTGGGGAAGCTAGCGGAACTATGACTGGCCTCTGTCCCTGAGGAGTTTACCTTTTAGGAGCAATAAAATAGGCACTTGTGACATAATTATACAGCCTGTGAGTACAAAATCAGCAATTATATATGCAGAAACTGGAGAAGGAGAGGTCTTTAGGGAGGAAGTGGGCTATGTGGCTAGACTTCAAGGATGAAAAGCAAAGCTATAGGAGAGGAGACAGGCTTGATTCTAGCTACTCTGATCTCTAGGGCTTGGTCTGAGTGGTCCTGGGTTTTTAGATGGGTCTTTGGAGTAAAGATACACAGACTCCAGGAGATGTTTGTATATGAAGGGAGAAGGGGAGGAGAGAAGAAGTAAGTTTTGTTGGAGGGTGACAGCTTATTTTCCGCTACAGAGGGTTCCCTAGAGACTTAATAAATCAACAACCATGCCTTTCTGGGCGCAGGTAGAGGCTTATGTCTGTGATTCTAGCCATTTAGAGTACTGAGATCCAGAGGATCATAGTTCAAAGCCAATCTGAATAGAAAAGTCTGTGAGACTCCATCTCTAAAAATATGATCAGCAAAAAAAAAATCCCAGCTTGAGGTGTGGCTCAAGTGGTGGAGTGCCAGCCAAGCAAGCAGGCTAAGCAAATGCAAGGCCCAGAGTTCAAATTCTGATACCAAGCAATCTCCTCCTCTTACCCCACAACTTGTCAAAGGTGTGCCATTGGCCTTCTGTCTTGTGCTGTACCATTTTTTTTTTTTAAATGTAGTGCAGCTACTAAATCCTAGTCCACATTTTGCCTCCTTGGTGAAATCCATGACTATAGCCATAATTAACATTACCAAGTACTTTTGTTTCTTTTTTTTTAATGCTAGGGATGGAACCCTGGGGCCTTTTGAATATTAAGCAGGATGGAGTTACATTCTAGCCCTGTAAGTTAAATATTTTACCTTACAGTCTTCAGAGAAACCCTGTGAAGTAGAAGCTAGTTGTTCTTCCTGTTTTTTGCATGAGGACACTAAGGCACAAAGGTCTCTGTGTTTAAGACTACATGGTGAGTTAAGTGGGAAAGCAGGAGTTTGTACCAATGCATGTTGAAGCCCAATCTGAGGCCAAAGCTTTGTCCTTAATCATTATATACGATTATGCCACATTGCATTATGTGCTTTGTGTGTGTGTGTGTGTGTGTGTGCGCGCGCACCTGCGTGTGGGCGTGCATGCATGAGTGTGTGTGTGTGTGTATTAATAGGGCTTGAACTCAGGGCCAGGGCCAGACTTACTAGGTCACTCTGCTACCATTAGAGTCAGGCCCCTGGCCATTTTTGCTTTAGTTATTTTTTTCAGACAGGGTCTTGAGTTTGTGCCCTGGAGTCAGGATCAGACAATGACTCTCCAGACTCTGCTTCCTTCATAGCTGGGGCTAAGGTATAGATCATCACATCTGGCTTGTTCTCTGAGATAGGGTCTTTCTAACCTTTTTTTTTGGCCTGGGGTGGCCTTGAGCCATGAACCCACCTACCAACTATCTGGGTGGACTCCATTACAGGTGTAAACCAGCACATCAGGCCCTCTGCTTCCTTTTTATTTTCATTCTTTTGGTGCTGGGACTAGGACTTGAACTCAGGGCCTTTTGCTCTCACTTGCTGGTCTTTGCTCAAGGGTGCTATTTTACCACTTGAGCCATGCATCTATTTCCAGCTTTTTGCTGGTTAATTGGAGATAAGAGACTCTTGTTTGCTCTGATAGCTCTGACCCATGGTCTTCAGATCTTAGCCTCCTGAATAGCTAAGATCATATTCATGAGCTAACTGACGCCCAATTTCTGCCTTTTCTTTCTTTTTAAACTTTTTGTGATGATTAAATTATGTATGAGATCCTAGCCAAGTGAAAATAATTATAATTAAATCCTCAATTTGTATGGGGCTTTGCAGCTTATAAAATTACTTCATATGCACTAACTTTAATTTTCCAAATAACTCAATGAAATGGGTTTTTTTCTTTCTCCCTTTTGAAGCTGGGATGTTCACTCAAGGCTATAAGTGGTGGGGCCTGACTTTAAGCTCACTGAGTTCTCTGCCCCATAGGAAGACTTGTGTGGTGTAGATTCTGAAACATGACCATTTTCAGCAAGATTTCAACAGCAAACAAATTTGTCTGACTCTCACTTGTCCCACCCACAGCCAAGTTTTCAGAGATAGACTTGAGGTTTGATGTGGATCTAGAATTCCTGTAACCTCAAAACATTTCGCTTGTAAATAGACTGAGAAAAGTAACTCAGAGGCTTCCTCTGGGGCCGGTGATTGCCACAGCTAGACAACCCAGGAAGAACAAGGCTTCTGGCATCTGGTAGATCTTGGTGCAACAGAAGGTGTACCACCTCCCTGGCAGGTCACCATGTTCTTGTCCTCTGAGGTGGTTGTTGACGCCTGTCAAATAGTATACATAATGATGCCCACTGTGACAAGATGGCAAGTGGTTGATCCAGTGTCTGTGTCCCTTGTCTCTTGCTCTTTCTTCTCCTTTGAGATTTCACAAGATGGGATGCGGCAAAATTTCAAAGACTCAGAACTTCTTTAGGCTTGAATACTGTCATTATCTGAATTGTTCTGAATTACCTCTGGCAGCCCTTTTTAGTACCCGGAAGTTTTGGGTTATCATTAAATTATTGTTTCTCTAGGACAGAGACTTTCTTATGCTCGTGAAAGATAAACATCAGGAGATTAAAAATAGACGATTACTGCCCTAAAATCCTACACATCCTTACAATGCTCTTATCAGCTCTTCCTGGCAACTGACACCATGCCCAGATGGGGCAAGCTGTGGGAATATGAAAGCAACGGATTCTACTTTCTCTCCATATGAGAGATTAAACCTTTACCGCTTAGAACCCCCTCCCCCCGCCACACACACACTGGAGCATGTTTATAGTTTTTACCTAGTGTTCACACCCTGTTGAAGGGTACTCTGGTGTTTTTTCCCTCCACCTGAATTTGAACTTGGTGGTGGGAAGGTCCCACATGTGTAGGAATTTGCAGCCCCAAGGTTTTGCCTGTTTGAGGTTAGCAACAGCTTATCGTACTGTCTTTAATCTACTGTTGATTTCTCTCTCTTTTTCTCCATGTTGCTCATAGTGTGCTGCCCACTTACATCTCATGTTCCTGAGATTTAGAAAATCTTTTGGGGGCAAAGCCAGCTGTTGGGGACCTTCCAAGGGGCACTTGATAAGAAAATCCCTCTTCTCACTGAGGAAGCTAGGTTTCCACTGAGCATGCTCCGTTTATCTTCCCCCATTTATCACAATGGTACTGTCTAGGATAGTCCCAAGCCTCTGCAGGGAGAAAAGGGTCAGCCTTGGGACCAAACACTGATCCCACTTCTCAGAAGCAAGTGCCAGGTACCAGTAAAAAGCATTCCTTCCTTCCATTGGCTATAACATGATTTCTTTTAAGTGCCAATCATTAGATTTCTGGGTTGTATTGGAATGAAAACTCCATAGCTAAGATAGTCAAATGGTTTTTACATAAACACTTCTGTATCTTCGTATCACGATTTGGGCTTAGAAAGTTTCTTCATCAGTCTATGTTGTTGGTGAAAGTGGCTTCTCCCAGATTCATGGAATCATGTCACCAGCTCCATTGATCTGTCTGCTCATGCTCAGACTAGAGGGTGGGTGTTGGAGGAAGGTAAGGCATAGTTTTCTCACCTGCCCAGTGTGACCTCCTGTGTAAACTCCCAAGTCGCTCCTGCTTCCGCCTGGTTAAATATTTGTTCAGCAGCTCAAGTGGATGAGGAGGAATCTGGGCCAACATCCTTTCCTGTAGGAAGTTCGCTGCTTTTGTTAGGGAAGTGAGATTGATACATCCAAAATGGCTTGAGAAGACAAGACCTGGCCATTGTTCAGGTTCTTTGTTCTGGCCTTTAGGAATTTCCATCCTAGCACCTGTCCCCTCCCTTGCACCTGCAGCTCATGCTGTTGTTGCTTTTCTGCCTCTCCGGGCTGAGAGCCTGCATTGTTCTTCAGCCCTAGCGCCCCGAGTGCTTATTCGCCCACCACCCTGACCTGCTCAGCCTCTGTCCTTCCTCTTCCTGTGCCCTTAACTTCTGCCAGTTTTACCACCATGGGAGTTTCCCTCACACATCGCCTAACACCTAGATTTTAATCTTTGCAGTAGTAGTCATCATCATTTATTGTGAATCTTGGCTGAGTAGGTTGTGTTTTGTAGGAGGATCGGATTTGTGTCTTACCAGAATTATTGCCCAAATCCCTCAACTTCCCCATGCTAGCGCCCTCAACCCATTCTCCCGGGGGAAATGCCTCTCTACTCCTTCCCCAACTGTTCATGCCTAGGTAAGAGGGCTGTCAGCCTACCCTTCAGCCCTCAGTCTGACTGTGCTGGTCAATCAGATTTTCCATGGGATTTAGGGGTAGGCCTTCTGGGCTGGGGAAGCTGAGAGGTGTCTTTGGTCACATCTGTATCCACAGGCAGAAACTAATATGCAAAAGAGAGTGAGTGACCTGCATAGCTAGCAAGCTGGATCCGAGGCAGCAGAGACCTGGCAGTTCCTGTTTGATTCTACTCCATCTTTACAGCCACATGCCTTACTTACTAGTGCTTACCAGAAGATAAACATAAAAGGAAGAGCTTTTTCTGATGAGAAAACATATATTGATTAAAAATATATTTTTCAGATAAAGCGTTGAGTTTTTGCCTGGGTTTTCCTTAGACCTCAATCCTCCTTCCTGTGGTCTCCCATAGAGAAGAAAGAGCTAGCTGGGGTACTGAATAGGCATGGACCACCAAACCCAGCTTATTGATTGAGTTCGAGTCTTGCTAGCTCTTTGCCTGGGTTGGCCTCAAACTGATCTGATCTCTGTCTCCTAGGTACTTAGGCTTATGGGCATACGCCATCCTGCCTTGGCTCTTTCTTAAGCAATTTTTACTAGGGAGCTATTTCTGTCCTTTCTTCTCTTTGTGGGAGAGAGGTAATTCTCTAATGCCTTAACTCCAAGCCTTCTAGATATGTATAGAGGGCCAGAAAGGCCCTAGTGTCTTTGAATTTCCTACAGCAATTCTTTAGACCCCAGGATCATCAGTGCCAGGTTGAGACATGATCTTAGTCCTGCAGGAGAGGGAAAGGGGGCTTAGCTGAACCTTGTTGGTTTTGCTTGGCTTTCTTGGGGTTGAGACTGTGGTGGTCAGGTATGCACATGAAGTTGCTGTGGGCAGGGACCACAGGAGCTTTGATGCTAGCCTTGCAGGGAGATACTAGAAAGTGTGAGAATGGGTCCTGGGAAGCATGGAGGGAGGAGGGACAGGGTGAAGGGAAGAGGGTCACAAATGGTGCTACAGGGGAGGCTCTAATGGAGAAGATATCTCCCAGGCACTAAAACCACAGCCCACTGTGCATTAAAAGGTAATATGGATGGTAATGCATGGATGTAACAAATGGATCTACATAACTCTGCTGCCTCTACTGTTTAATTTTGGACTAAATGATAAAAACAATATCCTGAGCTTCTCCTAACCCAATCCATCTCTGGGAAGCTCAGCTGCTCCCCGAGAAGAAGATGGAAAGAGTCCCCTCTGTATCCTGGAAGTCTAAGATTAGAGAGAGCTGGGCTAAGGCAGTTGGGCCAGGCTCCGGCCATGGTTGCTGTGAGATGGTAGGCAGAGGAAGCCTTTTAGAGATGTCATCGTTGGCAAAGTGCACCTTGAGAAAGCTTGTATGTCTGAAGTCAAAATCTTGGCTGAGGGAGACTGTTATCTATGTTGGGTAACTCTGCAGTCATCAGTTTCTCCACTTGTACAAATGTTTCTGTCTCTATCTCTTGTGGAGAGGATGAAAGTGGAAAAGGCTTAGGGAGACTGGCAGGTGCTATATGATACGTTGTTGATGAACAGGAATGATGTTTCATTGTGCAGGTGAGGAGCCTTGAGTAGAATGAAACCACCCCAAGGTGGTGGCACAGGCCTAAAATCCAGCACTGGGGAGGCTGAGGAAGGAGGACTGTGAATTTGAGATCAGTTTGACTGAGAGTGGGGGAAGGAGGAGAGGGAGAAGGGGAGGAAAAAGGGGAGGGAGGAGGAGGAGGAGGGAGAGGGAGAAAGAGAAGAGAGAGAAGAGAACCATCCATTTTTAGTGCTGAAGTTTGGAAGGAGAAATTTACTTTTTGGCCTCTGCTAGGCCATGAAGGAGAAACAACTTTCTTCTTGGTGGTGTGGTCAGCTGGACACTGCTGGCCTGGTCCTGACGAGGAGGTGGAGCTGGGAGGCTTAGGGACAGTGGACAAAGCTGGAGCAACTCTTTCAACCTGGAACAGCATGGAAGAAACCATTTCGAGGTCTGACAATTTCCTCACCTGCAAACTAAGGGAGACTGATTACTCCTTCCAGGCCAAATTGTTTTTTTAGAAAACCCCAAGGCAACAGAATGAAAACTCTAAGGAAGGGGATCTGTTATTATTCTGTAATAATAGCAGCTGGCACCATGCCACTGTTGCACAGGACCCAGGACAGCATCCCTCACTTCTGAAATGTTCCTGGACTCAGGCACTACCATGGTGGTGGTGAAGTCAGTAAGAACTAGAAGAGATGAACAGCCAGAGGAATTAGCTTTCAGTTTGCCTTAAAAGAGGCAACAGATGCTTCTACCTGCAGATGAGGCTGCCATGGGGTGCCGAACCCCCCAGAGATTTCCTGTGTGGGGAAGTGAAGACTGAGCCTGGCAGTTCAGGAAGGGGCTGGTAGGCTGGCTGGCAGCCTGGCCAGCCTCCTGGGGCTTATGGGTCACTTTCCTGCAGTTGCAAACCACCAGAAGTGCTCCTGAGAGAGCTCTGTGGCTTTGGAGCTGGGCTGGCCTCCTCTTCAATGGGAAGAAGGAGTATTTACTTTCTGTTCTTTTCCTTTGTTAGCTTGGCAAGATCCAGATCCTAAGGATCTGAAGTGAGCCTGCTAGTTTTAACAAAGTGGTAGAATCGTCCAGGATAGAATTGTCCAGGAGGCGAAACAGCCATTTTTTCCTTTCTTTTTTCTCCTCTCCTCCCCTTTCCTCTCCTCTCCTCCCCTTTCCTCTCCTCTCCTCCCCTTTCCTCTCCTCTCCTCCCCTTTCCTCTGCTATCCTTCTTTCTTCCTTCCCTTTCCCTTTTTCTTTCCTTGTACTGAACTTAAACTCAGTATTTCTCTCTGTCTTTCTCTTTTTTTTTTGCTTACGTCTGGCACAATACCACTTGAGCCACACTTTTACCTCAGGCTTTTTGCTGGTTAATTAGAGATAAGAAGATAAGAGTCTCTTGGATTTGTGTGTTTCAGCTGGTGTCAAATGGAGACCTTCAGATCTCAAGCCTTCAAGCAAGTTTTCTGACCTTTTAAAGAAAGTCCTTTAGAAAACTTGTGACCAGGTGGTGGAGGGACGCTGGGTTGGGGGCACACTGAGGTCTGCTGTGTTCTTGGGCCTGAGGCGATCAATTTCATGGGGCCAGCTTTCGTGAACTCTCAAGATTGTGAACATGTAGACCCAAGCCACAGAAGCCCCTGAGCCTTGTGAGGGTGGGGATGGGGGATGACTTTCATCCTGCCCAGGGCTCAGACTGCTAAGTGCAGCCTGCAAACACTTCACGGTTCCAGAATGTTCTAGTGCAAAGGATATTCAGAAACATAAAATAACCCCACTGTGGCTGGACAAAGACCCCCTTATCTTTCCCTTTATATTGATTTCCCTTAATATTGATAGCTGGTTCTGAACATTCTCTCAATACATTAATTTTTAATTTAGAAAGTCCCTTTACGGAAAGCTTCATGTATAAAATCAAAAAGTTTTGGCCAATCAGGAAAGAGGCTGGGATCTCAAGAGGCTGAGATCAGAGGCTTGTAGTACAAGCCCAGGTAGGAAATGCTTATCTCCAGTTAACTACCAAAAGGCTGGAAGTAGAGCTGAAGATAGAGTCCTAGCCTTGAGCAAAAAAGCTCAGAGACAGTGTCCAGGCCTCAAGTTCAAGCCCCAGGACTGTCACAGAAAAAGAAGAAAAAAGTGTATAATCAAAACGCCTTCCACTTATCAAATTAACATGTATGTTGAGTATCTTTTGTGAGATTCTGTCCTGACGCTGAAGAGGAGACTAAGACTTAGCCTTGTCCTCTATGAGTGTGCATATATGCATACATTGTCTTTGATGAGAAAGAAAAATGAGGCTCCCCTATCCCCGCCATAAAAACATTTTTTTTCCTCTTTAGAGAAAGGAGGAGATAAGCACAGTACAAAAAGAGCTCTGGACTTAAAGTCTGTAGAACTGAGCTAATCTCCTAGCTCTGTCTTCAACAAACTGTGTGACCCTACATAAAATGTTTGCCTTCTCTGGTCCTCCTATTCTCATCTGCAAAGAAGTCAGACTAGCTATGCTTTATGGACCAGCAGCATTGATATTACTTGGTAGCTTGTGAAAAATACAGCCTGAGATTCCTCTCTAGAACTATACTACTCTAATAGCTAGTATTTTGGATTTTACCTGAATACATATTAAAAATAGGTTTATGAAGATTTTATTCAAGACTGGGTCAAGCATTCTGTGCTATTATTATTATTATCGTGCTGGTATTCAAGTCTTTGCATTCTTGCTTGGCATTTTTGTTCAAGGTTGGTGCTCTTCAACATGGGCCAGGCTTTTATTTTCAGCCTTTTAGTGGTTAATTGAAGATAAGATCCTTAGATTTCAGACTCTTGAGTTGCTAGGATTACAGACAAGAGCCACCAGTTCCTGGCAGGGTCAAGCATTCTATATGAAATCTCTTACCCTTCAGGAGTTTGTACTCTGAGAAAGAAATTAAAGGCAGAAACTTGTGCAGATACCCATACAATTTGCTCCAAATCTCCATATATGTATATAAGTAGATATGCATATATATATTGCTACATACATGTTATATATGTGTTTATATCTATATACACATATGCCTATGTTTAGGTCTTGGCAATGTGGGGAGGGCAGCTGTGGGGGAGGGAAGATGCCCCGGTGATTGGTGGGATAGAGGACAGTGGCTTGTAACTTCTGGGCTAGCAGGGCTACAGTGCATCAGCTCCCAGCCTCCCAGCCTACGGGCCTCACATCATCACAGGGATTCTGAGAATCAAATATCATTATCACCAACCTTGAGCAAAAATGCCAAGC
The DNA here is from genome assembly GCF_000151885.1 of Dipodomys ordii. Classification (NCBI taxonomy): domain Eukaryota; kingdom Metazoa; phylum Chordata; class Mammalia; order Rodentia; family Heteromyidae; genus Dipodomys; species Dipodomys ordii. The sequence goes on from NW_012267267.1 coordinate 4,175,431, forward strand.
AAGAATGCAAGGACTGGAGTACCAGCACAAAAAATACCAGAATGCTTGACCCAGTCTTGAATAAATTCTTCATGAGCATATTTCATATCTTTTACATATGTCTGCGTCGTGCTTTGATGAATCAAACCAAGGTCATAGTGACCTTTTGATATTGTGTATTTTTCTAGTCAGTCAGTACTATTAGATGAGAGGAGGAGTCAGGTGTCTGTTTCATCTTTGCATAAAAAGGTCCCTTTAGGAACCACTGGAGTGGGGCATAGTTAGTCAATTACGCTAGAGATGATAGTAATGCTAGAGATGATCATAGGAATGTTGGAAACTTTCTATGTGCTGTGTGTTACAAGGAAGGCTTTGGGTAACTGCTAATGGGTTTAGGGATAAGGCAGCTGAAGTGAAGTTGGTGTAAGGATGTGTTCCAGGTCACCTGAGGCAGTGACTGGTGATACCGGAGTAGAACCAGGTATCTGGCTGCAGGGCTGGCTTCCCCCTGCTGTGCCTGACATCATGCTCTGTCTGATGCTCTGGAGTAGCGTGGAAGGCTGAATGGAGAAGAGAGAATCTTTCTGGTCCCTGTTCTGGGGACAGAGGTGGGAAGAACCTGTATATGGAAGAACCTGTAGATGGAACATCCCTGGCCCCACAATGGGTAGGGACTTGCCCAAGATCAGTTATGGGGTTTGCTTTCTGTTTGCTTTGGTCTTCCTCCATTTGAAATTTGGCTTGCTCTATTTCATAGAAGAGTTAAGAAGTCATTCTCTGAAAGCAAGTACATCTCCAATTGTGAGGATTATATATTATTAGAAAGAACTTAGTTGCATGCTCAATAGTTACAACACTCATTATCATCATCATCACCATCATATTGTGTGTGTGTGTGTGTGTGTGTGTGTGTGTGTGTGTGTGTGTGTTGGTACTATGGCTTGAACTCAGGGCTTGGATGCTGTCCCTGAGCATTTTTTGCTTAAGGTTGGTGCCTTATCACTTGAGCTGTGGTTCTATTTCCAGTTTTTGGATGGTTAATTGGAGATAAGAATCTCACAGACTTTCATTCCTGGGCTGGCTTTGAACTTTGATTTTTAGATCTTAGCCTCCTGAGTTACTAATATTATAGGCATGAGCTACTGGTGCCCAGTCTGAGCCTATCTATTTGAAAGGCATTAGGGAGTTTAAGATTTTCCCTCTACTTTCTGAGGTTCGTTAGTGGAATCTCTGGCCTAAGGGGCAGTAGTTAGATTAACAGGAGAAAAGGCATGTGCATATATTATGTGCAAACGCATGGGGCATGGGTGCTCTCACAAAGTATGACACTGAGATGGACTTGTATGTGGGGGGGGGTTCCTGATGGAGGTACATCCACTGTTGTTTACTAACATGGAGTGATGCAAATTTATTTTACAGAAAGACAGCTTTTTAGAGATATTTTTGTGCCTGCCATTTCTCTTAATATTCCAAAGGAATGTATTTTGGAGTGACACATTTTATTGTCTCACAGAGTGCTATTAGAAAAATTGCAGGTCTGGGAAGGTGGCTCAGTGGTAGAGCGCTTGCCTTGCATGCTCAAGGCCCAGGGTTCGATTCCTCAGCACCACATAAGCAAAAAGAAAAAAGCCGGAAGTGGCACTGTGGCTCAAGTGGTAGAGCGCTAGCCTTGAGCTGAAGAGCTGAGGGACAGCGCCCAGGCCCAGAGTTCAGGCCCATGACCGGACCCAAAAAAAAAAAAAAAAGAAAAATCGCAGAAAACGTATGGAAAACTCTTGGAATGAAAATGACCTGGAATATACAGTTCACTGAAGACTATCTTTTCTTATTATGAAGCTGGTATATAAACAGCTTTCAATATGTCATTTTCCTCCCTCTAAAAATCCTTCAATGATGGATCAGTAAGCTTTCTATCATTATAACAAAATACCTGAGATCTAATCAACTTATAAAGAGTAAAGGTTTGTTTTGGCTCACAGTTCTAGAGGTTCCAATATGTGATTGCTTGACCCTGTGTTTTGTGCCTGTGGTGAGATAGGAGTGTGTGGTGGAGCAAAAGTTCATGGCCAGGAAGCAAATGAGAGCAAGGGGCCAGGGTCCCACAATCCCCTTTGAGGACACATCCCCAGTGATCTGAGGCCTTTCTATTAGATGCCGTCCCACACTAGTGCTACTCTGTGACCAAGTCTTTAACCTTTAACCACTGAAGATCCGAACCAAGACAGGTGGCCCCCTCTTACTATGGCCACAGAAGACAAAGGTTCTTTATGATCTAGCCACAGTTTATGCTCACCTATGACTAGGGTTTATAAGCCACTTACAGTACTGCTGTTGATGGCTGTTTTGAATCTTTGTCTGTGTCTCTGTCTCAGTCTCTCTGTCTCTGTCTGTCTGTCTGTCTCTCAAGACTATTGAAATGCTTCGAAGGTGGAATTCTAAATGGTTGCCTGGTGCCTCGCAGCCTACCTGGCACATACCAGCTAGCTGGCGACTGATGATGAATTATAGTGTATTTCAACAGAAGACAGCTCTGCTGCTTTTCTATCCTGCTTGTCCCTCTCTGCTCCAAAGATTGAAGTGGATTGTGGCTTCGCATGAGTCAGGGAGAGGGAAAAAGCTATTCATCCTCTCATCTGTTGGTTGTTTCTATTTGTTGGTTTTGAAGCGGCCGCTGTTGCTCTCTGTTTGGGATTATTTGCTTACATATTGGTTTCCCCATGTGGACCATGAACTGAGAGCTGGGGGAAGAGATTGAGTTTCAATTTCCTTCAGTGTCCAGCACATGGGACCTCTTCAAATAAAACAGGCATTCACTAAATATTTGCTAAATCAATGGATATTGGGAATCTCAAAGTTTTATGGCAGGCAAGGGAGACAGTGGGAGCTGCCTTTTTACTGGAAAAACATTGTTTATTAGATCTGTATGGATCATTTAGAAAATATGCAGTTGAATATCTTTTATGGTCAAAGAAGAAAATCAGTATAAAATGCTTAATTAAAAACAGAAGCCTATATTTCCTCTTGTAATGAAGGCAGGATTGTGAATATTTTCCTTTCTTGGGCCCAGGAGATGGGCAGGCAGCCAGGCTCAAAGGCAAGGACACTGTCCAGCCAGATAAGAAAGTTTGACTTACAAGAGTGTCTCACTTTAATGTCAAAAACATGACAAGATACACTGTGACAGTGTCAGCTCCTTTAAGGTGCCTTTTCTGTGTGATCTATGAAGTTAACACTTACCTGTGACCTTATTGCACTAAGGGTATACTTTCAGGAATGTGTCTGAGGTTAATGATATATTGAGGGCTTCTTGGGCTCTCTTCTTTCTGTTGGTGCTTTCGCTCCAATGGCTGGTATAGAGCAGGCCATTGGTAAGTGTGATGCCCAGAGAGATCTCTACCCCTGCCAGTCACAGCAGCTGTTGAGGACCAGCACTGGGCAGGGGGAGGGAGCAGAAAGGACAATGATGTTCTTATTGATCTATGGTCTGGGGCAAACTGGGTCCTCTGAGGACCAGGAGTGGACTCCATAGTCTTAGACTTGTAGGATAAGACTTCATTCCTCCTAGCATGTTTAAGACCCATAGTGTGTATCTCCTGAGAGATGGTTAACAGTGGCCACTTTCGATCCTGTGCAGGATGACCAGACCAGAGACTGTGTGTGATTCATTCCTCTGATGAGAAAATCTGAGCACTTCTTAAACTTGACCCTGAGAGTCTGTTATTGTAACATGTGGCATGGTGCTTTTGCACTGATATGATTAAAGTGTTACTGTGCTGTTGTTGTTTTTTAATCTCGGGGTTTTGTCCATGTATAAAATCTATGTTTTCCTGCATTTTTTCCATTTGTTTTGGGATAAGGATTAAATGAAATAAGTGTGATGTCTTCAGTGGCTGGTAGGGACCTAATAAATATTGCTTGCTATTGTTGGTATAATTTGATCTGAGTTCCCAGGAAGGGGGTTCAGTTACTTCAGGTGGGGGAAGAGTGTGGTGTCATTGGGATAAGTGATATATTCTATGTAATAACTTACTGGGTTGCTTTGTTGAATTAGTAGGGTTTGAACCCTCCTTATTTTCTCTGCCTTTGAATCTTCTACTCATTCCATGTTGTCTTCTATACTACATACTCATAATGACATTTGACCTATAAATTAGGCATAGTAAGAGATTAACAAAAACTAATAAGAAAGTAGAACTAGGGTAACAATGTGGTATAATAAAAGTCATACGCATGTAGTCTGTCTCTCAAAATACCTTCTTGTAGTTCCTCTCCATTTTTGTCCCGTGTGGTGACAAAATGTCTAGAGCAAGATGAAGGGAGGTAAATGAATGATGTAGGCATTAGGCATTAGGCCACCATGTAAGGGTTACCTGAACACACTAGGTGTGATAGCAATACCATGCTTACAAAGTGGATAAGTGATTAAGAGGAGGGTAAGATATATAGTGAAGATACACTGGCCAAAGGAAGATTCATATTCAGGGTAGGACAGAATGAAACATCTTGAGATTTCCTATAATTGTAGAATTTAAAAGTTAGGAATTGTTTATTTCTTAAATTTTCTATGTATTATTTTCAAACCTTGGTTTACTCTAGCTAACAGAAACCATATATAACAGGAAAGGTGCTACTGTAGTTTAAAATTCTCTAGTAGTCAAAGTTAAAAAAAAGGAAGATTAATTTTATAATAAGTATCATTGTTTCAACATGTACTCAACATGCATATTTATTGATGGTTGGGTACTTTATTTTGTACTTAATCTTCAAAATTGCATATATCTATATCTATATATCTATATATATATGGAGAAAGAGGTGTGTGTGTGTGTATGTGTGTGTGTGTGTGCGCGCGTGTGCGTGTGTGTGTGTGTGTGTGCGCGCGTGCGCGCTAGTCCTGGGGTTTAAATTCAGGGCCTGGGTACTATCCCTGAGCTATTTTGCTCAAGGCTAGCACTCTACCACTTGAGCCACAACTCCATTTCCAGATTTTTAATGGTTAATTGGAAATAAAAATCTCACAGACTTTCCTTCCCAGGCTGGGCTTTGAACCACTATTCTCAGAGCTCAGTCTCCTGAGTAGCTAGGAGCTACTAGTAGCTAGGCATTAGCCACTGGTGCCTGGCTTCACATGTGTATTTTATGTTATATCCAAGCTCAGCTTAGCTGTATTTCAGTTGCTCATACATTTGTATTGATTACATTTCTATACTCTGAGGATGATAAATACAGTAAATATATAAATATGTAAATGAACACTGAGATCAAAACCTTTAATACTTTGGGGGTTATTTGTTTAGAGACAAATTTCAGTTTGGAGACAGATTTCAGTGGTTTATAATAGTGTCCCCAAATAATTAGCAGTAAAGTAAAATCATTATCATCATTTTTATTGTATTGAAGAGGACTGAGTAGGGTTTGAAGTAGGTATTTTTAGGACTATCAAAGAAAATTTTGTCATATGACCCAGCAGTTGTACTCCTTGACCCTTGTTCCTAAAGAATAAGAATGTATGTTTCACAAGCCTGTGCATGATTGCTCATAGCAGCTTTATTTGTAAAAATGCCCTTCAGTGGGCAAATGTTATGTCCATATGATTGGGCACTGCTTGGCCTTAGACAGGAACTAATAATACAGGTGACAATTTGATTGACCTGAGGAGAATTTTACAGAATGAACAAAAGCTGATCACACATGTTCACAGTTACAGAGCAGTCCCCAAATAACAATATGAAAAAGAATGAGAGCAAATATCATGGTTGCCAGGCTCAAAACTTGAGGGGGGATGGGGTATGAGAAAGAAGTTATCTATAAAGGTGGCACGAGGCATGTTTGATCCTTGTAGGGACACGTATCCTACCTCTGGGTTGGATGGTGATTACACAAGTCTACATGTGATCAAATTGCACAGAATTGTATAGATGGACAGAACTATAGGAAATGAATGATGTCCAGATGTCAAAATCTGCTCAGGTCTGTGGAGATATTGACTTGGTGTCCTGATTTTTTTTAAATTGTAGTATCTTCTGACATCTTTTGTAAGATGTTGCCAGTGAGAAAAACTAAGTGAAGAGTATATGAGACCGCTCTCTATTGTTTTTGCAACTTCTCCTGAATCTATAATTATTTCACAATTAGAAAAAACAAAGCTTAGTATTTAAACATATCATTTGGACAGCTTTCTGCCCTTCATTGCACAGAGAAGAACGCCCAATGAAGTGGATAGAGTTTGAGGGACCAGGACTACCCCTGTGTTCAGGGCTAGCCTCATCTTAGTCTACAGTGGAACTGTCATCCAGGCTGCCCATTCTCTCCAAAGGAAGGAGGCCGATTGAACACTGCCTGTGCCATTATTATTCCAGTTGTTATTTTGTCTCTATGCTGGCTCATCCTGAGGCCCTCTGACCAGGCACCTGACCCTGAATGTCCCCTGAAGTGCCTATGACACCAGGGCACTTTCACCCCTACCTTGGGAATCCTGGATCCTGTGGTCCTGATAGTCTGGTCTTAGTTGAGGTCATTTTCACATTTTCATATTAATGTGCCACCAGCTTTCAGCAGTTACCGCACAGTAATGCGTTTAGGCGCTGGTGAGCATTCCATAGCCAGATGAACTTTAATTCCTGAGCACCCTGCATGGGAGAGGGCTCCTGCCCTCTTTTGAAGATTTTGCTCTCATCTGAAAAGTGCATAAGTTAATTAATGGATGAAAGGAAAGGCCTAAATGGAGCCAGAAGGAGTCAGACCCAGGAGAGATAAAAGCAGCACCTGAACGGGAGGGAGAGGGCCAGGCTTTGCCGAATTCTTTTCAGGCAAGATGACCTTGGTGCTTAGCCTCTGTGGGATTCATTTTTCTCATCCTTTGAAAATGGAGATGATAATATACACCCTTCCTCTGGAAATGTGAAGATAGCAGAAAGAGGAAGTCCATTAAAAAGCCCTAGAGTGCAGGTTTGTTTGTTTGAATGCTTGATGTTTTTTTGTTTTGTTTTGTTTTGTTTGTTTGTTTTTTTAGGCAGGGTGCTGACCTGAAACTCACTATATAATCTAGTCTGGCCATGAATTCAAGCTTTTCCTAGTGCTGGGATTATAGCTATATGCCACCTTGCCCAACTATAGAACAGATTTTTATGATTGCTAATATGTATTATTTAGAATAAATCTGCCAAGCCCCATTAAGACAAAAAATGATATCTTGATGAAGAATAGTAGCTCTATCTGTCTTAAAACTTCCCAGGGGAGGTGGGCAGTGGTGAGAACTATCATCTGAACTAGTGCTCTCTGACTAGGTAACTAAGACTCTTATACTGGCTTCCTGGAAATGTATAGTGAACATAGCAAGGTTTGGAAAAACTCTGCAAGAAAGATATCCATTTGGCTTTACTGGGTTAGGTGATTCTGCAGTGTATTGTGCATGGACCTCGTGTGCTGACTTTCTCATATTTTACATAGCTTAGTTAAGTCCTCTTGACTCTTCTACTGTTTAGTAAGACCTATTTCTTTTTTCTTTTATGGTTGAGATTGAACCATTGCCTGTATGTGCTGCTAAACACATAGGCCCATACATTACATGCCTTGGCTTTTGAACTGAGTTTTGGGGTTGAGTTATTTGCTTGTTTATGCTTTTCAGGCAATACATTTTCTAATAATTTAATTCCCCCCTTTCTTCTTCTTTCTCTTTCGCCTGCCCCATTTTTTTTTTTTTTTGCTTTGATTTCAAGGAAGCTCAGGGAGAATTTGTAATTCTGGGTTAGTTTCCATTTTAGAATACTACTGCCTTTTGCCTTTGTACACAGTTTTCTAGCTTTTTCCCCTTTCCTTATTAATAAATTAATTGGTTCTGATTCAAACACTCTTGTTAATACATTTTTTTAAAATTATGAGGCCCTGTTAGGTCTCTTAGGTTGAGATGGCTATGAATATAAATACAGCAACAAGAAGCAGGGGGAGGGGTTAGAGAAAGGAAAGGGGAGGGATGTGTGAAGGGGAATAGAGGAGGGGAAAAGGGAATGAGGGAGAGGATTAGGAGGGAGAGAGAATGCCTGCACTGTGGGTATGCTCCTTTTCCCTATTTTATCCCATCTGGTCCTTCAGCTCTTGGGATGGTGGTACCCACACTCGAGACAGCCCTGTGGTTAATCGCCACTGGAAACAACTTCATAGACCCACACAGAGGTACATCTCCTAGACATTTCTCAATCCAAACAATTTGACAATCAATATGAATTTGACACAGGAAGATGTGGATTTGAGCTTCATTTTCAAGTCTTTGGACTTGAAGAAGACAGAAGAGGGTTATAAAAGAGGAGGAATGAGCAAATCAATCAGTAGTAGCCATCAGAAGTCACATATAGAGATGTAGTTCTTATCCCTGTCTTCAAAAGAATATAGAAGTCAGGTGCTGGCAACTCACATCTATAATCCTAGCTACTGAGGAAGCCAGCTTAGGCAGGGAAGTCTGTGAGATGCTTATCTTCAGCAAAAAGCAGGAAGTGGAGCTGTGGCTCAAATGGTAGAGTACCAGCCTTGAGTAAAAAAAGCTAAAGGGCAGCACCATGGCCAAGGCCCAGTATGGGACATATATATGTGTGTTTGTATGTATATAAATATATATTATGTAACATTTTATATATTATATAGCATATAATATACATTTTATTTATTTTATAAACATTTTGTGTATTATATGACATATATCATAATATACATTATGTAAAACATACAGTATTGTATATTTAATATAATATATATTATATATATACATACTCATCATATATAAAATTATCAGTAGATATCCTAGGATAAATGTGTTCATCTTGTTATACAACTTGATGCAGACCCACCTGAAGCCAACTACTAAAACTACATGCCTTCAGTGTGTTCAGTGATTTTCTTTTTTTGGTAGCCTATTTAGGAAATGCTCAGCCATCCCAGAATCTGCAGGTGACCTGGACAAGGCAATGTCAGGGCAATCAGAAACCAGTAGCAGATATTCTTTTTAATACTTTTGAGTTCTAACTAACTAGGATACTGGGGATCTATAATGATCTCCTTGACATCAAGAGGCAGATGGGAGGCAGACCAAAGGTCTTCTGCAATATGCTGATAGTCACATGGAACAGTTGCAATAAGTATTGAAACCAAGATGGAAGCAAGACAGAAAGTTCCAGACGACCTATGAGAGGTGCGGTGAGCCGAAACATCTATAGTTCTTTGCTGAGGATTTCTATAACAGTGGATCTGAAATACCTGTTCTGCTTGCAAATTGTGTTTGAATTAGCACCTCATGGCCACAAGCCTTGCCCTTGTTACTCTGGGAGGAAATGAAGATGTTCCAGAAAGCTTACAGTTGTGGCCCTATTCTTGTCTGTGTCTAGGGAAGACACTTTGGAGAACTTGAGTCCAGTTTCAGCATGGCACCATGGGTAGAACAAGTTTTATCAGATGAGTTTTTACCCTTTTGCCTACAGAAAGAATATTGTTTATTAATACATTTATTTAGGTTGCTGGGTGTTGGAACATGAAAATATCTGTGTAAGAAAATTTTCCTACACTAAAATCTTCTGTACTTCTGTACACTCAGACACCTTTGGGTATTAACCATTTTATGTACTGGATTCTCTTAAAGCAAGGCACAGAAGAAAGTCAGTGAAGGTGGTCTGATATGCCCATACAAAAGGCAAAAGGAATTCAGCTCTGGTCAGCTCATCTTACCAGAGAAGTTTTATAAAACAAAGAAAACTCATCAGTGGTTGAAGTCATCAACTCTTGGATTTCAGTACCAGGCTGGGTGCAGGCAACTTGCCCAGGTTCAGAGTTTAATGGCTGGGTCTTTAGGTAGGAGAAGGAAAACATCACTCTGGTAAGAAAAAAATAGGTTCCATTAAGAAATGGAAGCACCCTCTTGAGACTTTAGTGTGTAAGTTTCCTTTGATAGGTATGTTTGGGGGTGTTATCAGTAGGTGAGCAGATTTGGTCACAAAGTTTTGGGGCTAATTTGTGGGAAGAATGTTGGCTCATGGGAAGTGTCAGAGGAGCCAGGAAATGGTTTGGAGGACATTCTACAACTTTCTTTCTTTCTTTCTTTCTTTCTTTCTTTCTTTCTTTCTTTCTTTCTTTCTTTCTTTCTCTCTCTCTCTCTTTTGTTTTTTGTTTTTGTTGGTCGTGGGGCTTGAACTCTGGGCCTGAGTGCTATTCCTCAGCTCTTCAGCTCAAGGCAAGCGCTCTTCCACTTGAGCCACAGTGCCACTTCTGGTTTTCTGATGGTTTATTGGAGATAAGAGTTTCACAGATAAGTTGATGTTAGTGAAATGAACCCTAAGATATGTATTCAAATGTTTTTTCTTTCATGTCATTGTTTCTAACACATTTATAAGATGATTTCTTTGTTGCTTTGTATGTCCCCTCCCCCACGGTATAACCCCTGCTTTCACTGTATTTGATGTCGGTATAATTTGTGGAGGGGAAGGGAAAAAACAAATCGTGTAAATAGGGATACAGGTGGACCCATTGCAACAATGAGATGTACAAGTCGCTATGTCAAAAATGAACTTTATAACTTTGGTGGGGGGGTGATGAGGATTGGGTGGGGGGGTGAGGGGAGGATGGGAAGGGATGGGAAGGGGAAACAAAGGAGGAGGCTACAATGCTTGATAAGAAATGTACTCATTATCTTGCCCATGTAATTGTAACCCCTCTGTACAGTATTTTCACAATAAAAAATAAAAATACATAGCTGGTGAGGAACTGTGGTAAGAAATAAAGACCTTTTAATGCTTAAAAAAAAAGTTTCACAGAGTTTCCTGAACAGGAAGACTTTGAACCATGATCCTTAGATCTCAGCCTCCTGAGTAGCTAGGATTACAGGCATGAGCCACCGGCACTGGCTTCATTTTACAACTTTCTTTTTTGTCTTTTCTTTTGTAGATGCCTTCTTAGTTGTCAAGCCCTGAAATGGCTGTTATGCCCGAGGTCACACACAAATAGAAGGCATACTTCATGTCTTTCCTTAGCCAGATGTTGAATAGTGGGGATAAAAAGAGTCAATTCCAGTCTTTGGAGAACTTAGAAACAGGAAGGGGTCCTGCACTTATGGTCAGATGTAATATGCTATGAGTAGTGGGGTGTTGGAGAAGAGGATGGATTAGCCGTTCTGAGGACATCAGAGGAGTCTTCACAGGAAGCATGCATGGTATTCTGGATGGATTCTGAAGGTCTTGAAGGCCATTGCTGGGAAGAAGAAGAAGAAAGGGCAAGTGGAGAGCTCTGCCTTTGCTGAGGCCTGGAGGTATGAGACAGATGGTCCCTTCAGGAGATGGCTGGTAGCAAGGGTTTTCTGGGGATGCGTAGAAAATATTGTGGGGCATAGTGCCACATCAAAAATGGCTTCTATTGCTGATTTTCAGCATCTTATCTTTTAGGAAGTAAACAGATTTTCTATAGGAAATAACTACTAGTGATAGAAATAAATAAAAGAGGACTGATTTGCCAGAAATGGTCAGAAGTTCTAAATATGATGCCCAGGGACTCAGACGTGTTGTCCGGTCATTCCTTGTCTCCATAAAGGGTGTTAGAAACCATATCTGGGCTGGAAAATTGACTTTCAAATAGATAGGTAGTACTGGGAGGCTACAGAGCCAACCAGCTGTAGTCATCTCTGGTGCTTGAGCTTAATGTCTTACTTTGCTTTAACTTGGGTAAGCATGGGGGAAGGGAGAAGGGTAAAAGACAACTTCTTAGGATCCCAGTGTAGTTGTGTGGACTTTTTCTTTAAGTGGGGAGGGGGGAGCACCTTTTCATTTAAGGGGAGGGGCTGCACATGGAAAGAAATAAAGATCCTTTACCCAGTTGGGGAAAGGCTAGACAACTCTATGGCAGAATCACCAGGAACTGAGCTCTCCATGGCTAGATACCCCAGACTAGGGCGAAGCAAATTATTGGTGTTCCTAGGGTTGGCAGATAGACAATTGTGAGAAATTGCTTTCAGCTATTTGGGTTACTTTTAAATTAAGAATGTGTATTCTCTTAGAAGGGGAGTGACTTGTCAAAATTCTTTTGTGAAAAGAGAGACGGGTGGCCTATTTTATTTTATTTTTACCCAATTTCTACATGTATTTGTGATAGCAAAAGCCTGGTAGGTCTTGCAGGGCAAGGTCTGTGGTTCTTTTGGAAAGGGATGCTGAGATGGAGGGAGAAATACCTGCTCTTCAGGGCTGGAGCTTGACTCTTAGTTTTAGCTCTGCTATCACCTGGTAAACAGGGAACACATGGCACTTTCCTTGGGGCCAAAGTTCCTTCATCTGTGAGGTGAAGGCTTTGGAGACTGAGGCTTCTTAGGCTGCTGACTAACTTTCCTTTCTGGACTGTTTTATGGGTCCTCCTTCTATGTTCACGGAACAACAAGTCTACATGGTTCTGCTATGATCTGGGAAGAAAAAGCCTTACTTTCTTTGTTTTTGTCTTTTTTAACCCAGATTGGAATCATTTTCAGTAGCTGAAGAAGATTCTGGGAGCCAGGAACACCAATAATCCACACCTATAATCCTAGCTACTCAGGAGGTTGAGATCTGAAGATCATGGTTCAAAGTCAGCTGGGGCAGAAAAGTCCCCATGAGACTCTTATTTGCAATTAAATTAACCATTCAAAAACCAGAAGTGAAGCTGTGGCTCAAAGTGGTAGAGCACTAACCTTGAGCAAAAGAGCTCAGGGACAGCTCTCAGGCCCTGAGTTCAAACCCCATGACTGGGGTGGGGGAGGGGAGGAGAAGATTCTGGAAAAGTAGACTATGAGTTGACAAACTAAGACCTGAGGGCCAGGGGACTAATTTTTTACATATAAAGTTTTATTGGAATATACTCATACCTGTTCATGTACAGGTTGTCTGTAATGGTTTTCATTGCTACATTGCCAGAGTTCAGCAATTGCAACAAGAATTGCTATTTGGCCTGCAAAGGAGAAAACATTTGTTTCTGGGCCTTTAGAGAAGTATTTGCTGACCCCTATCCTGGATCATAAGCTCAAGGAAGGCAGAAACAATAGAAATGCTCAAGAAGTTTGGAATGAATAAATGAGTGGCTAGATGAACAAATGGACAGAAAATCTGAATTTATTAAATAAGTGTATAATTTGGCAACCATTTTGCAACCTGCTTCAAGTTTTAGTGTCCCTTTACATAAGAACAACAGTACTTATGAAATAGGCAGCACTTCTGAGGATTACTTGCCATAATATGGCTGAGTGTTTAAAATGCTATTAAAAATATAACTACCATCTATTAAGCTTTAAGTGTGCTAAGCACCCTATTAAGAACTTTATTTTTATTACCTTATTTAATTCTCATGGCCACCCATTGTGAGGGAGGAATTATTGACCCTCATTTATAGATGGTGTAACTGAGTCCAGAGAAGCAAATTCACTTGCTGAGATCACACAGCTGGTAAGGGACTGAGTTGGAGTTTGACTGTAATATATCAGGTCCCAGAGTCTCCCATCAAGGCCTCATTGCTCTGAGTGCTATTAAGTGCTTCGTACCTCTTCTTTAGTAAGAGGAAGTACCTGAGGAAAAACAACAATAATAATAAATAAAAGACCATGATTCTTTATTTTATTTTAATTTTTGTGCTGGTACTGGGGCTTGAACTCACAGCCTTAGCGCTGTTCCTTAGTTTTTCACTTAAAGTTGGTGTTCTACCACTTGAGCCACAGCTCCGCTTCCAGATTTTTGGTGATGAATTGGAGATAAGAGTCTTACTGACTTTCCTCCCCTGGCTTTGAACTGCCATCCTTAGATCTCAGCCTCCTGAGTGGCTAGGATTACAGGCAGGAGCCCCCTCCCCTAGCTTTTAGTTCTTTTAGCTCACTTAAGTACTGTAGTTTAGAAAACTACCAAGTTTTTTTGTGTAAGAAAAGTGTTTTTGAAAAACACCCCTGTAAAAATTCAGCTCAATTGTGCTTTAAAGAAAAATTTAATGGAGAGAGCATGCATTTTCCTTGAAAACATTCACTTAGGTGCCGCTTTAGGGAGCTAGAGCATTTCCTGTTGTTTAGCAATATTTTATGTGATGGGCAAGCACATTTAAATACTGTCTTCCTCCAGATCCCTCTGCCCTTAGAACTGTGCCCAGAGTGTGGCAGACTTTCAGTGAGGGTTGGTGAGTGAGTGAATGAGTGAATGAAGGAATGAATGAATGTCATCCAGGACTTCACCTGTACTTCCTTCTTATGTAGTTGACTGTGTGTGTGTGTGTGTGTGTGTGTGTGTTCATGTGCCCTGTGCCAGCAGAAGCATCAGCCAGGTGCTGGCATTCTATCCCTATCTTTGTACCTTACAGAGCCTTCCTTACACTGAGTAGCTGCTTGAGGAATTATTGTGATGGACAATGTGGTCACAAAGGTTTGTTGACTGAATGAAGACACATTGGAAACTAGTGTGAAGGTCAAATGGACTTCTCACTGTACTAGGTGTGAAAAGGCCTGGTAGGAACAAAGAGAACCATTATAACTATTAAGTCATTGGATTATTACTAATTTTTGTCCTGGTCAGTTGCTAATTCATGGGCTGGTTTAACTCACATCCCTTACTTTTTAGTAAAGCTTTATAATGTATGTAGCACTGAATTAAGATTCCTCACCCCTCCAACTTCTTTTATTGCCAATTAGTTGTTTGTTTCTTTTGTGCTTCATAGCTAGTGTTATTTTGCACACCATTTTGGATTTTCTGGCACACCAATACCCAGCTACTTTCCACAAGTGTTTGAGGTTCGGGAGTGAGGCAGTTGGTTAGGACCCTGGGTGAAGCAGGCCACTCATCTGCTTTTGTTTTCCTGAAAAATGTTGTCCTGGAGTCCCAGACAAAGGCCATTTCCTGCCCTTTGACAAGAAGTCAAGAAGACCAAGTTGTGCATCCCATCTGAGACTAGGGAGATCCCTTCATACAGGTTCCCCAGCTTTTTCTCGTATTTGTGTCATGATTCCTTGCCTAAGATTTCAGGCAACTCCTTTGCTGTTCAGGTTGCCTCCGGGACCGGGGCAGGGCGGTCAGGACCTTTGCCTAACCTCGCAGGCCTTCAGTATTTTGCTGGAATGTCTCCTTTCCCTGTGGCTACAAGGTTAGATCCTCTATGTTCCAATCCCATCCCTGTCAGCCCTTTCCCTCTCACTTAATTTCTTCTCGCCTTTGCCTTTGATCTCTGGCAGAGAGCAGTAGGGCGTTGGTATGTCATTACTGGGCTCTTCATGTTTGCAAACATGCTGTGCTGTAATTCCTGGTTGGTCATGAGGGTAGCCTGAGACGGCTGACCTGCCACAGCCCTGTTCCTCCAGTTCACCATATGTGAGAACACATGCTTTGCTCCTTTCTCTAATTCGTGTTGGTGAGAGTCTCTTGGTGATGAAGACTTTTTGGATCTGGAGAAAAGTGGAGCCAGTGGAATACCAGTAATTATGCTAATCTGAGGATATTACATCTTCAAATATTGTACATTTTTGTATAAGCAATTGCATTGTTTTTGAAGTTTGGCTGTCTTTTTGTCTCTCGGGTGGTGGCCTGTAATTTTGTATTAAGAAAAAAATGCTGGGGAACACAAGGTTGCATTTTTTCCCCCTTGGCTATTCACAAAAGAAAATCAGGACAATGTGTGGGCCTAATAATATACTACTTTGTATATGAAGACAAAACTCACAATAATACCTTCAATAGCAAAATGCTTTCAACTTCCAAAGCAAATTCTTTTTTAAGAATGTATTTTTTAGTTGGAAAGATGATGTTGATTCTTTTCCCTTGAGGAGATGATGGCTCTCAAGGTTGAGAAACCCTGTTTAGGGGTTCTTTTTTTTTTTTTTTTCTAATTCCAATCCTGAGGCTTGAACTGTGGGCCTGGGCGCTGTCCCTGAGCTTTTTACTCAAGGCTAGCACTCTCCCACTTGAGCCACAGGTCCATCTCTGTTTTTTTTTTTTTTTTATTGTAGTTTAGTGGCAACAAAAGTCTCGTGGATGTTCTTAGGTTCATTTTGAACCATGATCCTCAGATTTCAGCTTCCTGAGTAGTTAAGACTATAGGTCACGGGTGCCTGACTTTAGAGGTTCTTATTTGAATTGTACTTGCTCAGGTCCTACTCAACTTCTTGATAGACCCAGAGCAAGTAAACGTGCCAATTTGGGAAGAAAAGCTTCTAGGATTCCCCCTTGGCTGGAGGGATCTCCTTGAGTCCTGGGAGAATGCAGTGCTGTCACCTTGATGGATAACATGCCCTCTGTGATTCTGTGGTTGAAACCCAAAGAAAAGGATTCCCCATTGGAAAGGTGGAGAACCCATAAATACAGTCCTTCTTGGAAACTGGCCACAGGCTAACCTTTATTAACCATTTTTTTAAAAACAAAAACAAGTGTCCCATATGTGTCTCATGGGATTATTTAAACCAAGTCCTGCCCCAGAGAAATGGTTTGCCCATTGAAAGAATGCTGGCCATCCACCAGATTCAGGAGATGTGTCCCAAGGAGAGGAATGAAGTGGGATTTCACCAGCATCCATTTCTGTAACCTCTGCTTCGTTGGGCATGTTAGGGAGCTAATAATACGCATCTCACAGGAGAGGGAAGAGAGAGATGGGCTCCCGTGTTGCCTCTGTCCTGCTTCTGTTACTAAGCTTCCTGATGGTCCCACATCCTCATTTGCAAGATGAAGATAAGATTTCCAGCTTCATAGAGAGGCCTTCACTCCCTGCCCGCTACAAATTCTTCATCCATGGCAAGAGTTTTCTTTGCTTTCTGGTATGCTAGATCTATACAGGTGGCAGGGATATGTTTTATCCAGGTGGCATCCTGGGTCTACCTGATGGCTTTCTCACTGTCATTTGCCCAGAAAATGATGGTCTGTAATTCCCTTTCACTGGGACTTGGTACTGTGCAGATACTGGGTACTATTCTGGGAGGAGGAAGATAGACCTGATTCCTTGAACTCACCGAGCCTTACAGAGAGAATACCCCAGTGAGACTGGTTTCAAAGCATTGCCCTTCTTTATGTATGCAAGAGGAAGGCTTCAATGGAACAGGACAGCTTGGAAATATGTACTTCATAATGTAGTTGGCAGAATGTGGAACGCGTCTTCTGGGAGGAAGCAGAGTTCTGCATTTCCTGCCTGCCTGCGTTTGAATTTGTGGCTGTAATGCTGCCCTGCCTGAGGTTTCGGCAGCTCAGATTTCCCTGGGCAGCATGATGTAAACGCCCTGTGGTCTCTATGGACTGGAAGGATGGATGTAGGGGTACAGGGGGAGAAAGGACCATTTTCAAAGTCTCCCTGGAAGGTTTTGTTGAGTTTCAATTTAAATTTCTCCCCATCTCCTTTCCTTCCATGTTTCTAGTGCTTGCTACCCATAAAACTATGCCAGTGTTTTGGAAGATTCAGGTTTGACCACTGTAAATTGGTTCATATTTCCAGCAGGGCAGTTATTTAATTTCCTGTTGGAAGTCTACAAATGTTGGCACTGCTTGTTCTTTGGCAAAGGACCAAAAGGCAGTATAGTATCATTAGCATGCTCTGGTACATAGATTAAAGCCCAATTGTCTTTAATAAGAGGCCATCCCTATGTAGGATGAGCTTGGGGGCTGTGAGGGCACGGAGACGCACAACAGAGCTTTCTAATCAAAACCAACGCACAGTAACTGGGACTCAACTCGAGCAAAGGGTTAGAAGGAGGGCAGAACTCTTGTCTCAGTTTCATTTGTTTGGGTTATTTTTCTGTAGACTTCTGGAAGAGTTTTGGTTGGTTTGTGGAATGGCTTCACTGGGGGGCCTGGTGCTTCTTTCCTCTTGAAACTTCCTTTCTGCACCTCCTCTAGAGACCCTTTCGAAACTGCACAGAGCCTACTGGGGAAGTGGCTGCTTTGTGACAGTGGGTGTGATCTTAGGCTCTGTAATCAATGAGGCACTGGGCATGAATTCATTCCTATTTTCATAGTAACCACTATGAGACAGGCAATCTTTTGTGTATGTGTGTGTGAACTTGGAACCTAGGTGTTTGAACTCAGGTCCTCATGCTCTTGCTTGGCTTTTTCTGCTCAAGGCTAGAGCTCTACCTCTTGAACCACAGCTCCACTTCTGGCTTTTGGCCTGTTAATTGGAGATAAGAGTCTCAAAGACTTCATTGGCTTCAAATTGTGATCCTCTCAGCCTCTTGAGTAGCTAAGATTATAGACAGGAGCAGCCAGCACCTAGCTTCTCTGGCTGTTTTGAGGATGAGATTGCAGTAATTAAAATGGGTCAGAACCTGTTATTGCTGCTTGGAATATATATATTATATATATATATATGTAAATATTGTATCATGAAAAATGTCAGATAAGCCAGGAGCCAGTGGCTATAATCCTATCAACTCAGGAAGCTGACATCTAGAATATCTTGATTTGAAGCCAGCCCAGGCAGTAATATTCTCAACATTCCATCTTCAAAATAACCAGTAAAATGTTAGTCGAGAGGCATGACTCAAGTAGTTCAGTGAAGACTGAGCAAGCAAGCAGAACAAGTACAAAGGCCCTGAGGTCAAATCTCAGTTGTCAGATCAACTGAGAGAATTGTACAGTGAACACTTGTTTATCCCTCTCTGGATTCCTAGTCTGGATTCTACCATTACCTTCCATGCTGTTCTCTTTGCTTTATCAACTGCCTCTCCATCTAGCCCCCAAGATGCTTTTGTTTTTGTTAGGACATGTTGGTCCCGCCCTCCTGTCTGTTTCTCTGATTAATGGCAGAAGCTTAGCTGGAAATGATTAATACATTGAGACAGAAAATATTGAATCTTAAGTCTTTTTTTCTATCAAAAAGGGAAAATGGCTCTTGTGAGCCCCAAATGAACATTTTTTCTTCCTTTTATTGTATAAAAGATCAGATGGAAATAAGATGATGATGATATTGATGAGGATATCATCTATATAAGGCACAATCTGTCATCACTCCTGTACTCTACATGCAGTGCTGCTTTATTAACCATATCTCAATTATTCTTTTTTTTTTTTTTTTTGGTCGGTGTGGGGCTTGAACTCTGGGCTTGGGCACTGTCCCTCCCTGCGCTCTTCAGCTCAAGGTGAGTGTTCTACCACTTGAGCCACAGCGCCACTTTGGTTTTTTTTTTTCTGATGGTTTATTGGAGATAAGAGTCTCATGGAGTTTCCTGCCTGGGCTGGTTTTGAACTGTGATCCTCAGATCTCAGCCTCCTGAGTAGCGAGGATTACAGGCGTGAGCCACTGGTGCTTGCCTGGCTTCAATTATTCTTTAAACATTGCCAGTTTACAGATGAGCAAACTGAGCCTTAAAAAGGTTAACTTCCTGAACTAGGTCTTGAAGCTAGAATGTGGAGAGCACGGTACTGATCTCTCTATATTTCAAAGTGTGCTTGCTTTCCTGTATTTCTATTCCAAAGTCTTGAGTGAGCAGTGACTAAGAAGGCAAAAAAAAAAAAAATCAAATTCCTAGCAATTGAAAGCTATTAGAAACTTCCAAAGCTTCTCTTGGATTAGACCTAATTCTCCTGAGGATGCTTATTCAGCAGACTCCAAGGAACAAGGGAAAGTTCTGCCCTCCAGAGTATCACAGGAAGTTTTTGTAGCTTTGGGAGCCTTGGATGACTAATTACTTCTTCCTTTCACACCTGAAAAGATAATGTCCGAATGCTTACCATTATGCCATCAGTCAGTTGTTTTATGATTGAATTACCTAGGCACTCCCTAGTCCTCCATACTTGTCTTTCCTTCCTTGGAAAGAAGATGGTATTTGTAGACATTGTCTGTGGAAGTAGTTACAAGTGTGTATGCAACTTTTGTAATGAACAAACTTAAATAAGTGTCACATTTATGCAACTTTTGTAATGAACAAACTTAAATAAGTGTCACATTTGGAAATATTTGTGTTTAAACCTGCTTCACTGCTAAGTGTGGTTTTGGGTATATCACCTATGTTTCTTAAATCTAGGCCTCTCTGCAACAGTAATTATGGTGAGATGGGTAGAGAAAAGGAGCAGGTGCCTGTGACCATGAAGTCTAGGAGTTGCTGAAGTCTAGGAGCATGGCCCAGACACGGCTTGGCCCAGTGCTGTAGAAATGCAGCACTGTTGGTTGGAATGGGTAAGTAGAGAGACTTAAAGCTAGGTTCTAAATTCTAACCCAGGACTGGTGCTCAGTAGCTATACAATTCAACCTCCTAGGTCTTCACCATTTTTTTAATCATAAAATGGGATTATTAATAGCTGGTTTTGTAGTGTTATTGTAAGGATTAAATGTACATAGCATCTGCAAATCACCTAATAGAGTAGTTGCCAGTAAAAGATACTTGTTACAAGCAGGCAGTGAGGGAGATGAGGAAAGCCTGTCTTGTTAGTAGCATTTGTACATGTCAAATAATCTGAAAGTGTCTTTCAACTATTACCACTAAGTACTCTACAGGCCTCAAGAAGTATGGCTGAAACCTCAAACTCTTTTTTCTCTCAAGAAAGCAAAGTTGGTTAATTCATGAACCCCCACATCCCAACTTGTTTGGTCAAATGTCATTGGTAAGATACCAGAATGGCTTTGCCTTTTTGGGGGAGGCTTAAGTCAGTGAGGAACTGAGCATGGAACTGCTAGGCTGGGCAGTATGCTAGAGGAATGGCAATGTTTTTGATGGTCTCTACAAGGCACATTATGACATTAGGTGCTCTTTTTGTTCCTCTGCAACCCTTACCATCTGGCTGTATTTATCGGCACACCTGTTTGGTTATTTAATGAAATCTATCTGCTTGCACTGCCACAGACCACAAAGAAACAGTGTTCACTAAGGTGGACTTCAGAAGTTGAGGTTGAGGTGCACTAGTGAAGGCTTTTGTTTGTCTGTTTTTTTTTGTCTAGTATACGGAGCACTACTGAAATCCTAGTCCAGCACACAGAAGCAGGTCTTCTCTGCTGACCTGCCACAAAGGTCATACAGTGTGCAGGTAGGGTTTGATGTGCAATTTAGCTGAGTGCAGTTCTTTGGATCCTGGCTTGGGGAGCAGATGAATATAAGAACTAACACATTCTTGGGTTGACAGTAAAATCCAATGGTCAGAGGAGGTGGGGTGTGCATCCATTTTGTATAGTAACAGTGTTGGGACTTCATAAATATTTGTTATGATATGTATTGAGTTTTTGTTTGTTTTGTTTTGTTTTTGTATTGGTATGGGGCTTGAACTCAAGGGATTGCATTATTTTTCTTTCTGAAGACTAGTACTCTACCACTTGAGCCACAGCTCTACTTCTGGCTTTTTGGTGGTTAACTGGAGATAAGAGGTTTTTAGATTTGTTTGCCCAAGCTGGCTTTGAACCAGCATCTTCAGATCTCAGCCTCCTGAGTAGCTGGGATTACAGGTGTGAGCCAGTGGCATCTGGTATGACAGGTATAATTTTAATTGCCATTATACAGATAGGGAAAGGGATGAGGTATGGGGAAGTTTGATAACTCAAATCAGCTGGTACAGTTAGGAAATAGCAGAAGAAGCAGAAATGGGATTTGAATTCAGATCTCTGGTATCAAGACTTTTCCTTTAGAAAGATGCTTCAGAAAGATGCTCTCTCTCCATCATAGGCTTCTCTCTTATAGCACGCAGTGCTAATGCTTCTGAAGGAGCCCTGGAGAGCAGGGCAAGGGAGAGGCTTTCTGTGTTCACTTTCCATGCAAGTGGGTCTTTTTCTATCCAAGATAAAATCAGGATGGGGGAAGGCACCAGAACTATGGTGTGCAACATAATCATATCTTGCCTGGATCAAAGCAAGGAACTTTGCATAATTCTAACATTTTACCCCAGTACTATTCATTTTATCCTTGAGCTTTGAGGACGCAAGTTCCTCAACCCCAAATTTACCCAGGGAAGTAATGCTGGAACGACTCACATCAGAATGAGTACACCTTGCCTTCTTTATTCAGTTTTCAGTCACTTCTATCTGTTACCTGATGGACTTGGTGCCTTTAGTCTCAAAGACCCTTAATGATATATTTGATATAGTTGATATATTTGGTTTCTATTGGACACTGCTGAAACTTTTCACCTCTATGTTTGGGGGAAAAAAGATCCCAGTGAGTTGACATGTTGGTGATTCAGGACTTGTGGGAGACTGAAAACACCCGTGTGTACTTATTTTGAGTCAGTACTTTATGAACAACTCTGGCCCAAAGGAGAAAACCTTGTCTTCTGAAATTGAGTGCAGGTCTCTTAGTGGCTTAGCTCAGCAAGGAGCCAGTTATTACCTAAGCCAAATCCCAGGTCTGCAAAAGAAGCAGCGTCTGCAGTTATGAGGAAAACAGAAAGCCCTATTTCTCTGTGGCCTGACACTGAACAGGCAGCTTCAGCCAGGAGGAGATTTTGGCCAGAGGAAAATGTAGCTTAAGAAAAGTCCCAGCTGGTTCAAGTAACTTAAGCTGAGCTATTCATGAAATATTATCTGACAGCTTCCCCTCACTCTGAGTGGCTGGGGACTGAGTCAGAGTTACCCTGGGAACCTGTGTTCTCAGGCTGGGTTTTACATTCCAGGTTTACCCACGATGCTCAGGAGACAGTTTCATGGAAAGCTGTACATAGCTCCAATGTTTTCTTGTGGATCTAAAAGCATGAAGTACATGTGCTGAGAAACTTGTGATGCATCCTTTTGTTAAGAAATTAATCAATGTCAGTGTGTAGGACTTTCACTTACTGTCCCGCGTTGTGCTTGTTGATGAAGAGGATGCAAAGATATGAGACACAATACTTTCGAATGAAAGTTCCAGGAGGCCATGATTTGTCTATTTTGTGCACTGATAAAACCATAGTATTTGGAATGGTACTGGGACATAGATGATGCTAAATAGATACTTGTTGCAAGAGTGAGCATAGCTCTCTGCCTGATGGTTCTTTTTTCTTTATTTTACTCATGTCGAGACTCTGTCTTTAATCCCTTTATGAAAAAAAAACGTTAAATCACTGATGTATTTGCTGTGAAAAATGAGAAAAGAATAGAGAACTAAACGAAAATAATGAAGTGATAATCATTTCCATTTAATCTTATGTCCTGTGAACTTTGTTTTTCATGTGAATAAAGGATTAATGTTTTTCATGTAAATATGTGGGCTCATCTTCTTGCAAGTTGATTTTTATCACTTTCTTTCCGTCATAGTCATTGATATTATGAGCAGCCTTCTATATCAAGATACAGAATTTTTAGTCATTGCAAAAGTTAGCAGTGTGCATGATTGTAGTACAATTTTATTATTTCCCATTGTTACACACTAGGCTTTCTTTCTTTGTCTCTCTCCCTGGTCCCCTGGTATAAACAGTGCTGTGATTATCTGTAAACCGTTGTGCATAGCCATGATTATTTTTGTTGCAGTAATTCTTAGAAGCAGACATAATGAGTTGAAAGCGAAGGATTTTTTGTATATGCAACAGTGTCTGCTATAAAGGCTGGGACAACACATACCTTTCTGTGTTTCATTGAAAGGAAATGACTTTTTGCTTATTCTGATTCTGTACATTGCCAGTTTTTTCCCCCAAATACTTTACTGGATAATTTCTTGACTATATATTAATAATGAGAAACACAGAGAAGCAATATCTTGATCGAAATAATACTTGTTTGGGTATTTGAATAATTTTAGGTTTAAAAGGAAATATTACCATTGTTTTAATTTACAACTTTTCGATTTATTGTTTATATGATGATTTATTGTTTATATGATTGTTTTGGATCATTTGTAGTACTTTTTCTGAGAGATTTTCTGGTTCTTGTTCATTTGCCTTGCTTACAGATTCCTGAAGACAGATCTTCTCTTGGTTCCTCTCAACCTACAGTGGATCTTGTTGTCACATTTAGTCTGTAGTCACACCTAATGAATCTTGATTGTATACACACACATATACACATACATGCATACATATATACATAATATATAACACCACCCACTTATTCACCCAACCATTCACATATCCATTTAATTCTTGACCTTTTTTTTGATCTGAGACTGGGACTTGAACTTGCTATCTGATATTTGCTTTTGCTTATTGGCTAGTGCCCTACCATTTGAGTCATTCCTTCAAGTTTTGACCTTTTTTCCCTTTTCTGCTGTTTTGGAGAGAGGCAAAGTGAAGGCCCAGAAAGGGAAGGGAGGAAGGGTGAATGCTATCGTAGTACTCAGTATATACTCTGTGGAAAATGAACTATATACCTTGTGGGCAGGGATGGGAGGGGGAAACGGTAAGGTGAAGGGGCGACATTGTCCAAAGGAGAAATGTGTGCATTACCTGAACTGTGAATAGTAACTTCTCTATACAATACCTTAATAATAACCATAAAGTTATATTTTTAAAAAATTGACTTTTTAAACAAGTATTGAGCACCTATACTTGATGTTAGGCAAATATTGTAAATGTTTTGAAAGTTATAATTGCTACTGTTAATGGCAAATCTTATATTTCTAGAAAAGTTAATGTGACAGTTAATAAAAAGTAGCGAATCCTCTTGTTTATTTATTTATTTGCTTCAGTTTTGAGATAGGGGCTTGATTTTTGACTGGACCATGCTTGGACCATAAAGCAGAACATGCTTCCACTGTAACTGGGATGATAGGTCTAAGCTATCATGCCCAGTTTTATTCCATTGAGGTGAGGTGTTGTGAGCTTTTTGCCACCATGACCTGTCTGGTCTCAGCCTTCTGAGAAGGATGAGCCACTGGTGTCACTCTTTATCACTGATATAGTGTGCAGCTTCCATATCAAGATACAGAGTTCTCGGGCTGGGAAGGTGGCTCAGTGGTAGAGTGCATGCCTTGCATGCCTGAGGCCCTGGGTTCGATTCCTCAGCACCACATAAGCAAAAAGAAAAAAGCCGGAAGTGGTGCTGTGGCTCAAGTGGTAGAGCACTAGCCTTGAGCTGAAGAGCTGAGGGACAGCGCCAAGGCCCAGAGTTCAGGCCCCACGACCAGCAAAAAAAAAAAAAAAAAAAAGATACAGAGTTCTCAAACCATTAGTTTTTAGTTATTGCAAAAGTCAACAGCGTTCATGATTATAAGACAATTTTATTATTTTACTCCACTGGGTTTTTTCTTAGAATAATAGAACTGAGCTTCTAAGTACTCCCCAGGAATGAGTAGGCAGAGATCAATCTGAAGGTAAAAGTTTTGGGCTTTGCAGACCAGAAAATCTCTGTAGTAACTATTCAACTCCAACAGTGCAAAGACAGCCACAGACAATCCAGAATCAAATGAGTAGGGCTATGTGCCAATAACATTTTATTTATAGGATTGAAATTTGAATTTCATATTACTTTCACATGTCATAAAACATTATTCTTCTTTTGATCCCTGCCTCCTCCCATCATTAAAAAGATGTAAAAACTATTTTTAAGCTTGTAGCTCTTATACAAGCAATGAGCTAGATTTGGCATGGGGTTTGTACTTCTCTGACTGTTGGCGTAGGGTCTCACAAGCAAAGAGAGATCAATCTGAACTTGGAAATTTGCTACAACCATTGCCCAGAATGGATAATTTATAAGTGGATAATAGAGTTGAGCTTAGTTAAGGCTTGAATGTATATACCCTGATGCTTAATGACTTGGCAATGCATAGTTCTTGGTGTTTTAGCCATATTTTTAATTTCTAAGTCTATTTCTATTATACTCATGCAAAAATCTCACTGTGAAGTATAAAGAAGTATGCTGTCAGATCCTTTGTCAAGATTTTGATGTATTTTTTTTCCAATCTCCATGTCTGTGGAGGACCCACATATGTGTAAAATCATTCTGTGTAAACAATGTCTTTTCATATTGTGTGGCAAGTTTTTTTTCTCAATGTTTTTGAATATTCTAATGTAAACTGAAGCCACAGTAAGCCATTACTACACATTCACAGCAGCAGTTAAAAAACTTTTAAAGCATTTCACATTTTTTTGGGGGGGGGTCAGTTCGTGGGGCCTGAACTCTGGGCCTGGACGCTGTCCCTCAGCTCTTTAGCTCAAGGCTAGCACTCTACCACTTGAGCCACAGCGCCACTTTGGTTTTTTT
>NW_012267267.1:4201790-4238295 GCF_000151885.1 Dipodomys ordii
GCCATTTCCGGCTTTTTTCTTTTTGCTTATGTGGTGCTGAGGAATCGAACCCAGGGCCTCAGGCATGCAAGGCAAGCTCTCTACCACTGAGCCACCTTCCCAGCCCCTCACATTTCTCACATCATATAGGTCTTCAGCATTGGTTGAAAGCATAGGGATCTGATATGCCTATTCCAAAGACAAGAACTGGAAGTGACTCAGGGCAGTGCAATAAGGAGAGGAGGTTGGTAGACTCTGCTGAGTCTGGTCTGCTGGAAGCATTTTGCTTGGTGTTGCTATGGCGTTGATGGTGCTCCATGGGGTGATTTGATAGTGGGGAAGCTTATCTAGGTTTTGTGCTCTAAAGTGTGAGAGTAGAGCTCATAATAGGAAAGCCAAGGCTGGAAATACTTTTACAGCCACAAGGTAAGAAATATTGCAGTGAAAATGATAAGCCATTGTGTTGGCTTTTGTTGGTTTGTCATGTTTTTGTGCTGGTTGAACTCTGATGAAGAACTCTTTTTTTGTTCAGCACTAGCACTCTGCCACTTGAGCTAGATCTTCCTTTCCAGCTTTTTGCTGATTAATCGGCGATAAGAGTCTCATGGACATTCCTCCCTAGGTTGGCTTCAAACTGTGATTCTCAAGATCTCAGGAGGCTGAGATCAAGAGAATTGGTGCCCTGTTCTCTGTGACATTTAAACAGGACAAACTCAAACTACTTATGTTCCTTATGTTCTCTGCTTCTTTCTAGGTTCCCGGTTCTTTTAGAGTCTAGCCAGGAGCATCTGTGCCCAGGGAACACAAAAGGGAAGCTGTGGAAACTGCATCATAAATGTTGTTTTCATTAGCTTCAAGCTCTGAGCACCAATCAACTCTATGCCTTTAAAAATGCTTTATTATTTCCGAGTTAAAAATGTGCATAAAAATGTACATACTCCTCTTATTTATGTTTCAGCATAAATTCCTCATATTTATGTTACCTATCAAGCATTTATCTGTGTAATTATACCCGAAAGGTGACAGCATTCTAGTTTTTTTTTTCTGTTTTGCATAAAAGAGAAAAAATAGCCGTTTCATAAACTTGCTGTAACTTGAGACAGTTGGTGGTCTTGGAGCAAACCCAAATCCAGGTTTGGTTGATACTGTGTAATGTGAATGCAATTAGTAGTGGTTTCTCTATAGCAGAAGGAGATGGGGAGACATAATGCACAGCAAATTTAGGTTAGAGCTGGAAGCTTATAAATCCTTATTTTTGTTTTCATTACTTTAAGTAACAGAGAAGCTTTTGTCTTTATTATATAATTTTCCCAGCAATAATACATTTTAAAATATTTTTCTGTTAATTTCAAGCATTTGATCAGAAAGCCACAGCTCACACACCCCTGGGATGTGGTGGCTGGCACTGTTTAGATGCAGAGGTAAGCTTCTTGGTCATCCCTTGTAGGCAACACAAGAATCATCCACAGGAACAACTTCTATCATCAATTCATTAATTCAGTAGAAGGTCTGACAGTGCAGTCTCAAGGGTCAGCCAAGGAGTGATTGACTTTGACCTGAACACTGTGTTTCAGTGGTGGCATTTCATAGTCTGGAAGGACAAGGGCTGTGTCTTTGTGGTTCATTAATTTCTTCTGGCATCTGGTAGGTATTTGGGAAATAGTAGGTGATATTTATTTATGCTAGTACTTAAAATTGAACTTAGGGTCTGGGCAATATCCTTCAGTGGTAGGCTGGCGCTCTACCACTTGAGCCACACCTGCAATTCCAGCTTTTTGCTAGTTAATTGGAGATAAGAGTCTCACAGATCTTTCTTCCCTGGGCTGCCTTAGAATCTAGAGCCTTAGGCCTCCGCCATCTGAGTAGGATTACAAGCATGAGCTCAAGTGCCTAGCCTATCCAAGGTGTTTTTCTTCCTTTTCCTCTTCCCCTTCCCCTTTCCCCTCCCCTTCCCTTTCCCCTTCCTCCTCCTCCTCCTCCTCTTCCTCCTCCTTCTCCACCTCCTCCTCTTCTTCCTCCTCCTCCTCCTTCTTTGATGGTCATGGGGCTTGAACTCTGGGCCTGGGCACTGTCCCTCAGCTCTTCAGCTCAAGGCTAACATTCCGCTACTTGAGCCCCTTCCAGTTTTCTGGTGGTTTATTGGAGATAAGAGTCTCACTGTACTTTCCTGCCCAGGCTAGCTTTGAACCACAATCCTCAGACCTCAGCCTCCTGAGTAGCTAGGATAACAGGCGTGAGCCACTAGTGCCTGGCTGGTATTTTTATTCTTAATTCCCAGCTTTGAGATGCTGCTTATTCCTCTCTAGCTGTGCTGTCCTTCACTTCTCAGGCCTTGTTCTAGTTCAGCCCTTTGGCTCTTACTTTCCCTGGTGACCAGCTACTGGTATGAGCCACTTTCTCACCTCTTCCTGTCCTCATTTTTGTTATATCATCTCAGTGAGAAACTGCCCTCTTTTTTCCATAGTATCATCATAGTATAGAGTTTGTCATCTGATAAACCAACACATGGTTGGTTGTTCACTTATTTGATTTATTGTCTCACCTTTTACCAGTAAAGTACACGCTCCATGGGGAAGAAGGTTTCTGTCTGTTTCATTCATTGCTGTGTACTTAGTTACTAGAATGAAATGTAATAACTTGGTTGAATTGATGAGTAAATGAATGAAGGCTTGCTCTGTCATATATTAGCCAATGTGCTTTCTCTCTTGGATCCTTTGTTTGATTCTCTATTTAATTTATCAAATGTTATGTCTGGATCAAAGGAGATATTGCACATGAAATGTTCATGCTATAGGCTATGCAAATGAATCCATTTATCTGTTCATTACCAGATACAGTTCTAGACTTCACAGAGATGGTAATTGAACATGTATTTGAGTAATTTCAGTAAACGTGTTAGCGACTGTGCTAAGGGATACATAAAAGTTCTGGGAGCACCAGTAAGGGAATTCTAATCTAGATGTGAGGACAGAACCCCCCGGGGGGCTTTTGGGAGCAGGGGGAACTAAAATTTAGAGGTGGAAAGTCATTGCCAAGTTGGTGGGACGGGGAG
Source organism: Dipodomys ordii (assembly GCF_000151885.1). Taxonomy (NCBI): domain Eukaryota; kingdom Metazoa; phylum Chordata; class Mammalia; order Rodentia; family Heteromyidae; genus Dipodomys; species Dipodomys ordii. The sequence continues at coordinate 4,204,822 of NW_012267267.1, forward strand.
GTGGTGGGTATGGAGAGTTTTCCAGGCAGGAAGGATTAGTCTGGATGATGACAACAGCCATGGAGTACAGAGGGACCAAAAGTAATTTAGTGTGCCTGCAGCATTGGCATGAAGTCTTGACGTGAAGTCTGGGGACAGATCACAGAGAGATTTTTGGGCCATGCCAAGGAGCTGGGGTTGGACTTTGAGAGCAATGGGAGACTTCTCCATGCAATAGTCATGTTTTGAGAAACACATTTCCTTCTTGCTAAGGAGCTCAGAAATAAGCTCCCAGCAAGAGAGTGTAAAACAATAATAGGGACTTCCAGAAGATGAATCCTTAAGTCTCAGGAAATAGGCTCAATTTTGTTGAATCAGATGGGTGAGTATTGGAGCAATGAGTTAAGAGACAGAAAACAACAACAACAACAAAAATGTGTATAGGAAGTTTAATTATCTTTTGTTTTGAGTAAGGGGCAAAGAAGTATTACAGGCAGGTAATTGAATTCCATGTGACCCAGACAAATAGTATATAGTAGATTCTACTCTGCCTCTAAACCAAAGCTACAAGAGTTATTTCCTCTACCAATAATAAGGACATCAGGTGGTGGAGGAGAGGCCCAGACCTAGGCCCTACCTTGCCCTGTGGTTTTTCTATTACTGGTGATGTGGCTTTAGAAATCATTCTCTTTAGTCTCAGTTTCCCTTTATGGACAAAGAAACAAGCGGAACCTGTCTTTTAATGTTGCTAAGATTCAGTGAGATACAGTGCAGTCACTGTTCTATAATACTTGTTTTAAAAATGGAAAATTTTCCAACCTGATGGATATATTAGGGCATAATTTGAGGGTAACACAAACTTCGCATTTTCTTCTGATCCACGAGGTACATACACCATGTAAACTCAGAAGACAGCCCCCAGCTAAATGAGCTGCCTAGGAACCAATGGAACTCATACCCTCAAACATCTGCCTGCTGCCTCGATCCACTAGCTATGTGAGGAGCCAAAGTCACCCACATCTGGAATTTCCAGCTTTCTACTTGGTTTCCCATAAACCGCCTTGCACCTCCTCATAACCAGCCACAGGCTGCAACCTTTCTGATGGCCTCTTTTCAAGCAAATGGTCAGGTCATTTTCAAGGTTAAAGTGCCACATTAATAGCCTAATTTATGTATTTTATAAACCATTTAAGATGTGTAAAATTATGCCACTACTTTTCTTAGATTCCATCTTTTCCATTTTGTTTTCAGTGGTGTGCTCCAACCCCATTTTCCCTGGAGCCCTGTGGTTGTTTCTGTGTAATTTTGCCTAGTATGATTTTTTTATTTTGCTATGGGGGGGGGGAGAAAGGAAGGGTTTGGAACTTTCACGTTATAGCAGAAGTGACTATATCTAAAGCATTTAGTGTTTAATTCCTAGCAGACAGGCACTATCCTATTGTTCGTTTGAATCCACTCAGGGACAGATTGACTTTGGATAGGGCAGGGATCACTAACTAGTAATTCAGGTAACACTGAATAAGGAAGCACATGGAGTAGAAGGTTGTGTTTTTAAAAAATCTTTCCTTAAGCCGGGCGCTGGTGGCTCACGCCTGTAATCCTAGCTACTCAGGAGGCTGAGATCTGAGGATCGCAGTTCAAAGCCAGCCCGGGCAGGAGAGACCGTGAGACTCCTATCTCCAATAAACCACCAGAAAACCGGAAGTGGCACTGTAGCTCAAGTGGTAGAGTGCTAGCCTTGAGCTGAAGAGCTGAGGGACAGCGCCCAGGCCCAGAGTTCAGGCCCCACGACCCACAAAAAAAAAAAAAAAAAAAAATCTTTCCTTAGTATCTGCTAATTGGACTACTCTTGGGGTAGTAATAGGGGAAAACCAACTATGTTGGAAAAAAGAGCAAGCTGGGGAAAGAGCAGGTTAATGGTCTCTAGACAATTAGCGGGCTGGATCTCTGGGGAAGAAGGATTGCCTTGTGAGGAGGGGTTTCAGGGCCTATGTGAAGATGCTCCCAGGGCCCAGGGTGCAGCTTGGGGCTAGTAAGAGCCCCAGAATGGTCCCCAGGGGCAGTGTGTTCTCCAGGTGCTCACTGATTGCTTTGGGATGGAATTTGGCAGAGAGTCAAGCTAGGGTTCAGAGGTTCAATCTTTCTCTTTTCCTTTTTTTTTAAAAATTTTTTTCTTAAGGTACTATGCCAAGACAATGAGGTTGACCAGAGTAAATTTCACATAGAAACAATTCGTCTTTCCCCCCAGCAGTACTAAGACTTCTGCTTGTCATTTTCCTTTTATAAAAGAATAGTTAGCACATGTGCATATTTTCCACACTGATTTCTTTAGTTATACCCTTGAATGCTGCACATACAAAGATTATGTTTTACAAATATTTATGGCTTCTGGCTAGCTTAGAATCAGTGATGTCACATTAGTGGGTTTTTTTTTGTCCATAATGATTGCCTTTTCCTCTTCTTCCTCCTTTTACTCCTTCTCCTTCTCATTTTCCTCCTTTACCTCCTCTTCTTTTACCTTCCTACCCTCCTCCTGCTTCTCCTTTATCTTCTTCTGTTGATTTTATTCAGCTTAGGGAAATGAGTTATGGTCTGTTTTTAATTTCTCAGTAACATACTGGCTCACTTTTGCTCTTCCCAACCTACCCAGGATGATGAACCCTTGTAATAGGGAAGATAACACCCTATCCATGGATGCTATTGAGTAGAACTAAGGTATGTGAGCATCCGGGGACATGGGACATTTGAGAGGGCTGGTAGGATCTGCCTCATGTATCTGTAGGACGATTACTTTTGGACTCTGAGATGTATTCAAAGTTAATTAAACCAAGTGTTTTGCTTGTTCCTGAGTATGTTTGCTGTTATTAAAAATAGAGAAGATGTTTCAGACATATGAGATTTCACTAAATTGACTTTCCCTCCAATCATAGAAGGGCTACTGCTTGCTTATATGCTGAATCTTCATAAAACTATTAAAAAATCCCTAACAAAATCATTAAAAAAAACAGTAGCTGTCTTGCTCTGATGGCCGGAAAGATGAAATACCAGCCAAAGAAGCACTTGGTTCAAACCCCAGTACCACTTAAAAAACTTCTCTTATGCCTAATTTCAGATTTCATAATGAGAATGGGCATTGTGAGTAGATGAACATACAAAAGCCTCTCAGATAGCCCACATGAAGAAACCAAAGTCCAGACATCATAAAAAGAAAGAAACAGCCAGGTACCAGTGGCTCACGCCTGTAATCTAGTTACTTAAGAGGACAGACATCTGAAGATTGAGATTCAAAGCCAGACCAGCTTAAGCAGAAAAGTCCTTGAGACTTTTATTTCCAATTGATCAGCAGAAAGCCAAAAGTGGTGCTGTGGTAGAATACCAACACTGAGTAAAAAGCTAAGGGATAACACTTAAGTCCTAAATTCAAGCCCCGGTATCAACACACAGACACACAGCACACAGACACACAGGCAGACACACAGGCATGCATGCATACGCACATGCACACACCCACACCCAGCCACACACCCATGCACACATGAAAGGAACAGGCAGTGTTATAGATTTCCCTTCATTCTACCACATCATCTTTGTAGAGTTTCTGAAAGTGGCATAGCTGAAACCTGAAGTTAATTTCTTAAAATCACTGGTGCCTTATTTAAAAAGATTAAAATTCTGAAGCTAACAACTCAAGCCAAACAAAAACACTCCCTGGTTCCTTTGTGACCACCAATGCACTTGACTCTACACCTTCTAAGAATGCCCTCTTCCCCCGATTTTTTGTCTCCCAGTTAATTTTTGTTGATTTTGTAAAAGCTGTGTGGGCTTGTTTCTTTGATGTTGCTGAAGGCTGACAGCCACAGAGAGGTACTTCAGATAGAAGAAAGCCAGTGAAACTGTGAATTTTAACCAGCATCAAGACATTGGAGGGCTATGTTGGGTGAGTGGCAGGGGAAACTGGGCTTAACTTTGCCAAAGCAGCAGGGAGCTAATAGAATGTTTCTGCTCCCTGTATAGAAAGGTAGCCAGGGCTCCATACTTCCCACTGAACTCCAATTTCCATTCCGCTTTGAAGAGCTGTTTGTTCTGTCAGTGAGAGCCATATGACAAATGTTCAGTGTGTCAGATTTGTTTTCATTTTGTACTGCATATGAATTTGACCTCCACAGTAGGGCTGTGTTAATTTCCCAAAGCTCTTCCAATAATTGTATTCTTTTAAAAATGTGCATAATATTATTCTTTTTAGAGGGCTGTGTGGTGACTGGTGTTTTGAAAGTGGTTAAGGGATTATAGTTGCATATGGAGCCATGTGTGTGAGATGCACATTCTCAGATGTAAACAGCCACGAAAACTCATTATATAATTTGTATAGTGACTCTACTTGTTTTACCAGACTCAGCTCAGTAATGTCTGGCCAGAAGAGTCAGATTTTTTCTTTAAGCAAATTAAGTCTGGATATCCTTTTCCAAAAGGCAGCGTTATTTCTCTCCATGTTAGAATAGATAGTGGAAGGTGTTTGCTGAAATAATATCTATGTCTAGTATCTATGTATTTATCTTCCTCTCAAGTTGGTATCTATTTACCCCACCAATCTATCCGTAAAAAACAAAAACAAGAATATGAAATGGCTTTTCAGTGTACTAGATAGCGTATTGGACTTCCAAAAAGTATGAAAAGTATAGATCTTGGAAGAGGTCAATACTTTGAGAAGAAGCTCTGAGAGGCATAAGGAAGGTGTCAGATGCCTACAGTTGTTTTTCAGTTTTCCTCCTTTCCCCCATTGGTTCTCTTTCTAAATTGTTTTTAAGTCAGTTTACTACAATTAGAAATGTACACATGATAACTGTGACCAAGGAAAATTCAGAAGAGAGATATTGGGGAAATGTAATACTGTTTTTCCTAGCCTAAAAAATACATACATAATTAGCTTTGCCAGTTGCAGATGACTCATACATGTAACTCTGGCTGATCAAGAGGCTAACATATAGAGGACTGAGGTTTAAAGCCAGCCTACATAGAGAAGTTTACAAAACTGATCTCCAGTTACCTAGAAAAATGCTGGACTGGAGGCTCCAGTGGTATCACATCAGCGAAGAGAAAGCCAAGGGAGAATTCCATGTCTTGAGTTCAAGCCCAGTATCAAATAACAGCAACAACAACTCTCCATAAAAAAAACCAACATGAAATATTTCAGTGTATTTCTTTAAATATATTTTCCTTCTGACCATATACTTAAAAAATGTAAATGTGACCATCCTATGTACTCCTATTGTGTTGCACCTTAGATGGCATTACTACTTTTTCCAAGTCCAGAGGGTTTTGTGTGATATACTGAGTGATCACAAACTACACGTATATTTAAGTTGGATATTTATCATTTTTTTGCCTCCATTTTCTTTGAAAAGTAACTCAAACTAAACCTCTTTTTGGAGCTGGGAAATTACAATTTTGCTTTAAGTTATATACGTTTATTTTGGTGGTGCTGGGCATTGAAACTAGACTTTGAATATAATAGTCAAGTACTCTAGCCTGAGAAAATAGTTTGATTAAGGTAGGCCATAGTTACTATCTATTGTAGGAGTCTGTTATCTTATCTATATTAAAAACAACAATAACACCAATGGCCCCAACTCTCTGCATCGGAGAGGAATGTATGTTAAAAAGCAAGTGTTCATGAAAAACCACACAACAGTCAGAAACGAGAGTTGGTAAAAGGAGCAATTTTATTTCATAAAGGTGTCTCAGAGCTTAGACTCCCAACTCCTTGACTTTGAGTCACATTGGATCTCTTGACTCAGTCCATGCTGTGCTCTGACTTTTGTCTTAGATGATGTTTGGCAGTAGACCTCACATCTTTCTTGCTCAGTGTTCAGTCTATGAAATAGGACTGAAGTAACCTGGAAGAACATGTCCATGTGTGTGTTGAGATATTTATGAGTGGTCTTTCAATACTGAGTAGAGTTGTATTGGACTTGTGGGTTGAAGGCAGATGCTTGCCATGATTTCTATTCTTCTATAAAAATATTTTTAAAAGTGCATTGCTACTCTTTCTGGGGAAGCAGTTTGGTAACCTAGAACTTAAACCAGGCAGCCTGGGTTTATTTCCTGCTCCATCACTCTCTACTAGATGACCTTGTTTTTTTTTTTGTGTGTGTGTGATTTTTCAAAAAAAAATCTGGTAAATAGCAATAATATAATTCATTCCTGTGTTTGTAGAGATGAATTAAATAAGTTAAAACATAAAAGGGACTCAGTAGTGTTAATTATATTTCCTCTAGGCTTCTAATGTTCTGAGTTTCTGGTATTTTAAACTACTTTTGTGGTGTTTATAATGTTCTGCATTTTCTCTAAGTGAGTGGTATTCTTTGTTCTTTGTTTTTAAATGAGTAATTCTTCCCTAACTGGCTTATAAAGATGCTAGTAATACTGGCCACTGCTTCACTGTTTTTTCTTCCCTCCCTCCCTCCCTCCCTCCTTCCCTCCCTCCCTCCCTTCCTCCCTTCCTCCCTTCCTCTCTTCCTCCCTTCCTTCCTTCCTTCCCCGTCCTTCTTTTTCCTTTCCTTTCCTTTCTTTTCTTTTTTTTCTTTGTGCCAGGACTAGAGTTTGAACTCAGGGCCTCATCACTATCCCTTAGCTTTTCTACTCAAGGCTGGTGCTCTAACACTTGAGCCATAGTTCCACTTACAACTTTTTGGTGGCTAATTGGAGATAAGAGTCTTGGGTACTTTAGTGCCTGGGCTGGCTTTCAACCATGATACTCAGATTTTAGCTTCCTAAGTTGTTAGATTACAGATGTGAGCTACCTCTTTGATTTGGAGATTAAGAAAAGGGCTTTTAAAATTTCTTACAGCTTTTTCCCCCTGGTTTTGAATTTAGGGCCTGGGTGTTGTCCCTGTGCTTTCTCACTACAGGCTGTTGCTCTATCACTTGATCCACAATTTCCCTTCTGGATTTTTGGTGGTTAATTGTAGATAAAAGTCTCATGGATTTTCCTGGTTGGGAAGGATGGCTTCAAACCTTGATCTTCAGAATTCATCCTCCTGAGTAGCTAAGATTAAATGTATAAGCCACTGGCACTTGGCTCCTTACAATTTTTAACACAGTTCTTTAGGCTTATTAAGTCTTACTAAGTTTGTTCATTTGTTATTTTCTAATGAGTAAATGAATGCAATGATTCTGTGGCTAAGAGAGCTTGGTATGTCTCTCTGATAAGAAAACCCACAGTCCTGCTTTTCAATAACCATGAAATTATGACCCTTAGAATTGTGTTCTATTTCTGTATTGAGAATGAATGATAAATTTGTAACTATCTGCACATAATCTGTATTTCCTCTGAAACAAACTTAAGATACCCTATCTTTGAAACCCTGTATTTGAGAAAACTTAGTTGAGCTTTATATAGGTTATTGCTGAAACAACTTTCAACAAAAGCTATAACCAATTCTAGGTATGTTTTTGGCTCTTCGTGTAATAGCTACTTATTCAGCAATTGCATTGTGCTAAGCCCTGTTCTGGATTTCATGATAAATATGGTGATTCTTTTGTATGCTCGGCTGTTGCTTCACTGAAAATCCAACAACCTTTTTATATATTGGATAGATCACTCTCATGATTCAGCTAGCCCTACCATGAATGACTCCCATATTTTCAGCTTAGTCCTTCTTTTGATTTCACTGTCTAGTTCTGTGTTAAATATTTCCCCATTGATGATTTATAGGACTCCAAACTAAAGTTAACTATCCAATTCACAGCAGCCAATGTACTTTCATCTTGTACCTTGATCTCAGTTGGTGGTACCCGTTCTGGCCTTCACCTAAACTAGAAATCCAGAGCTTACTGATTTCTCTATGTCTTCCTCCTTCTACATCTATAATCTCCAGTTCTGATTTTTCCTACTAAATATAGTCAGGAGCTGTGAAGGAGTTAAAACTTCACCCTGCTTACAAACTGGTTAGCCTACCACGGTCACATGGACTTTGCTAGAAGACATGAGGTTTCTGGGTTAGGGACAAATGACTTCATTACCTACAAGTAATAGCAATAGGCAGAATGCCAGCATTTTGTAGCTTCTCTACAACAATTCTTAAGAGCCAGGTGAAATTGACATGTGCATGACTATATTACAGAAGAAGAGCTATGAACTTAGGAAATACATATGCCTTGTATTAAGCAATAAACACATTTTTTTCTCCTTTGCTTCAGAGGGAAGCCATTCTTCCAGTGCGATTTGTCATCCATGCATCTTTGAAAAGACAGTTTGGAACCAAGAGCAGTGGTTACTATGCTCCAGGATGTTCAGAAATTGAAGAGACCTGTGGAGAACTGTCTCTCCAACAAATATGTCTGAGTCTGTTCCCTCCACTCCTTCCTTAGCTTGCTAGACCAGTCTGCCCCTTGCAATACCATAACTTTTTAGCTGAGACACGAATCTGACTGTCTCTTCCTTCCTGCTTAAAACCATTTACTGCCTTCTTATTGATGGTAGAGCTCAAGCTCTGTAGCATGACTTCAAAGGGATTCTTAGGTCTGTCCTCTCACTGACCTTCAGGCTTCCAGGAGGCTGTACACAGAGCAACTCCCCAAGTCACTTAACCTATTGGCTGTAGTTTTTTTGTCCATAATATTCAGACACAGAGCCTACTTTATGGGATCATTGTGCAAGAAATAGTTAACTCAGCACCCAGTAGTCCCCAGTAAGTGCTGACTGTAGGGTTATACCTTCCAGTTCTTTGTTTCATACTTCTAGATATGGCCATGTGGTTTTCTGCTCAGGCTGTGCACATTTTCACCACAGATAGCCTTTGTCTCTGCAATCCTCTCCTCTCAGAATGTCTTTTCATTCTTATTATCCAGGATGCATATCACTGTCATGGAGTTGTTGGTATCTGTTAATGCATCAGTTATTATTAATGGCCATCAATTTCCTTATTTATTGTGCATGGCTGGCACCTAGCATGTTGGAGAAAATAATGAATAAATGAAAGAATAAAAAATCATAGTCTGCTGGAGTGTGTGGGGACAAGAGATGAGAGATAGAAGTCAGTTAAATGACTTGATGATAGATAAGAGAATGTGGGTTCGTGTTGAGGCCAGGGATGAAAATTAGGCCCTAGAGGAGCCCAATGCAGAGAGTTTGCTTACTGAGTGTGGTTCATGTGGTTTGGAAGCCTGTTTAAAGTTATCTCTTCAGTGAAATAAAGCAGCTCATTCTGTGTGATCCTCACGATTCCCTTTCCTGAAAGAAGCTGTTTCCAGTGGAAGGTCATACAATCTGGCTTCTTGTAAGAATTTTTGTTTCTCAGCATACAAAGGATTCTCTGTTACCTGGTGGAGTGGGTTAGAATGGAGCTTCTTTTTTAATTAAGTTGTCTCTGCAACAACTATCCTTCTATCCCTCCTTCTGAAGTCTCCCAGTTCTCTAAAGCCTGGCTCAAATACCCCTCCTTGATTTTACGGCTCCCTTGGTCACCCAGCATGTGAGTTATAGTTCTGTGTGAGCATGTCTAATTCTCTTATGGGATCCAGTCTCTTTTGGGAATTTATATTTTCTTCTGAAATATTTAATGCTATGCTATTGAATTAAGAAGGCTATCTATAAACATTTATTGACTGTCTAGGATTCTCCATATATGGGGTGACACTTTCTGAATAATTATAACACAGCCTTCATCTCAAGACACCAATGATCATCTCCAGGGATTTTGCCTTCCTGATAAGTTATGGTTGTATATTGTATTTTATTCAATGCCTGATGTACTATTTTTATTATTTTTGTGATAAGAAATACAGAAGTTTTATTACATAGGCATATCTATTATAAATAATTTGGAAAGTATTGATAAGCAAACAGAAATCCAGAAATAACTCTAGTAATGAGAACTACTCTTAGTGTTTAGAGTATGTCTCTGTACTCTCTTTTCTTTTGCTTTATATTTCTGTCTTCTAGCATATGTGAGATCATCATTTGACACTCATCTGGCAGTCTTATTTTCTTTCCCCTTTCATGGCAATAGAACATATTAAAAGTAACAATGCTGAAGAATGTCTTGTTTGTTGCTATTTTAGCTGTTGTTCATTTATTTTGCCTTATCACTCTCTGCCCTTATATTTATTTTTCCCTAGTGCTGGGGATCTACCTAATCCAGGGTAGGCTAAAGTGCTAGGCAAAAACAGGCTAGGCAAATGTCTACCACTAAGCTACATCCACAGTCTCTCTGTGCCTTTTCCTGATTTATTTGTCTCTGAAGGAACTCCTTGTTGTGCTCTGATTTTTTTTTTTTTTTGATCAGTCATGGGGCTTGAACTCTACCTGGGAGCTGTCCCTCAGCTCTTCAGCTCAAGGCAAGTGCTCTACCACTTGAGCCACAGTGCCACTTCTAACTTTCTGAGTGGTTTATTGGAGATAAGAGCCTCATGGAGTTTCCTGCCCGGGCTGGCTTTGAACCATGATCCTCAGATCTCAGCTTCCTGAGTAGCTACAGGTGTGAGCCACTGGCTCCCAGCTGTGCTCTGATTTTTTTTTATGCCTACATGTATCTTTATAGTGAACACAGTAGTGAACTTTATGGTGAGCACACAGTTTTGTATGATGTCTACTGTGTTTCAAATATTCTTATTTAATTTGTTTTCTGATGGGCTGGTTGTTTGCAACCTCCATTTTTACAGAAGAGGAATATAATATAGAAATTAGGTAATTTATAAAAAAAAAAAGCACAAAGTTCTGGAGCTTGAAGTTAGTCTTTATGCCCAACCACCATTCCATGGTATGAAACTGCCACTCCTCCACACGCCTTCCTTAGCTTTCCTGCTCCTGGAATACTGGTGTTTAGATACTGTGTTTAATCAACTTTGAGTCCCATGTCATCCTTCCAGGGCCTACAATCCACACTCTTGGACCAGTATAGTGTGTGTGTGTGTGTGTGTGTGTGTGTATGTGTGTGTGTAAAGGGGGGGCATGTCTGAGAAATGTCATGGCTCTCACTTTCAGTCTTCATGGTGATCAGGTCACTAGCCCATCTGTTTTCCACTCCCATCTCTCCATACCAAAGTTATTTCCTATTAACTCAACATACCTTTTCTTTGTAATTCATGTCAGTTTTCCTTGCAGCCACCTGCACAGGCTCTGCCTTTCTCTCTGGCTTGCTCTCAAGACCCTGAGTAAGTTCTTTGTGTCCTTGCTGTTTTTGATAACTTCAGCTCAAGATTTAATGTCAAGGTGGAGGCCCTATTAAAGATGCTGCTGCTAATCACCTCCATCTTTGTTTGAAGATTTCTGTGTTAGCTAGCAGGCGGATAGAAGTAGCTGTGTGTTTCCCAACCAGATGTACTGGAAGCTGGGATGGAGTCCTTCAACTGAAGTACATTCCAATCATTATTTGGCAAAGACAAGGCCAGTGTGATTAATAGAATAATCCCTGCTTGTGATCTGGATTCATCAGTGGAATTACAGGGCCTCTGTGTTGGGAAGGACCTTAAAATCATCTGTTCCAACTGCTCAGTTTGAAACTGGAAAGAATTGAGGCAGCAGATAAGGGAAATGGTATATATAAAATGCCAAGGCTTCCGGGCATTGTGAACATGACCTACGCTTGCTGTCTGATACCATGGGGCAGAGCAGTGAGACCTTGAGAAGTTCTCATGTACTACCAAACTGCTTGTTCCTGCAGTGTGGACTCTACTGGCTTCTGGCTGCAGGTCTGGGAGGGTGATCTGGCCACAAAGTCATTGCCTGTCATTCACTTGGGTGGGTATGTAGGACTTGGCTGGTTACTGCTGTAACCTCCAAGTTGGCTCCTCAGAAGGTTTCATCCAGAAACTCCTACTTTTACTTCATGAACCACCTCAGTCCCACCCATTCTCTGTTCTGCTGTTTCTCTGGGTACAGCCTGTGTACTGGGTTAGAATGGTGAGGTGCATACAGAGGTCTTTCTTTCTCCTGTGCTTTAGGTGGCTTCCTGCCAGAAGATCTGGGGCAGAGGATGTGGACAGGGCACGTGTGTGACTCCCTGCATTGGGTAGTACAACAAAGGACTTTTGTCTGCCCTACAAGGCTAGATGGGTTAAACTCTCCTCAGTCTAAAGTTATTGTATTTTAGCAACTTGGTCATTAAAATTCTAATATTGAAATCAAGGGGAGGTCTGTATTAACTGAAATTAAAGCATTGGCCAGGAAGACTGGCTGTCTTCCATAGCTGTGCCAGAGTCCTTGATTCACACACACATGCTCACCGTAGGGGCTAAGTCCACAGTGCATCTGATGATTCTCTTGTGGACATGCGAAAACAAAAGATGGTGTCTTTAGTCTCTGTGAGGGGTCAGAGCCATCTTGTCAAGAGCCTGGGGAAGAAATTCATAGCAAACACACTTTCAGAGCTCCTGGTTTGTTTCCTTTGGGAGAAGAGGGAGAGATGCAGTCAAGAATCCAATGTGTACCCTACAAAATTAAGAAGAGTGGGGGAAAAGGTGGGGAGGGGAGGGATGGGTGAGAATGTTGGAAGGGGTAACACTGATTAAGATGCATTATATTCATAAACCGCTTTGTTAAATGGCACCTCCTTTGTACAAAAAATCAAAGCTAAAGAGAGACTTGATAATATGCTGTGATGGGCCATCAGCCTGAGCCTAGGGATGGATTTGTGTCCTAGAATACACTGAGAAAATGGCCACTGTCACTTTCTGTGATTACTGAAGAGGTCATTTTATCATTGATTCTACATTTAATGGCTTCATTAAATGGTGATGATTTTTTACGTAATGCGGACACCTTGTTAAGAAAAAGCTGATGGAGAGAAAAAGGGCTTGCTTGCTTATTTATTTATTTATTGGAAACTGGGGTTTGAATTCAGGATCCTGTGCCTGCTCTACACATATCTAGCCAATACCTTTCTTTATTTTTCACTTTTCACTTCAGAAATATAATATTCATGTCTCCTAACTTTCCTTTGTAAAGAGAGCAGAGCAAGTGGCTTCAGTAAGACTCAGTACCACATTTGAGGTACTTCCTGGGGGTGAGGGCAACTACCTTTGAATTCTTCCTCTGTGTGTGTGTGTGTGTGTGTGTGTATTATTGATTGGGGCTTGAACTCAGGGCCTGGGCATTGTCTTTGAGCTCTTTTTGCTCAAGACTAGTACTCTACCACTTTGAGCCCGGCCCCATTTCCATTTTTGAGTGGTTAATTGGAAATAAGAGTCTCACAGGGACTTTTCCACCTTGGCCGGCTTTAAACCACAATCCTCAGATCTCCTGAGTAGTGAGGAATACAGATGTGAACCTCCTGTGCCTTTCTCTGTGTGTATGTTGCTTTTATTTATTTATTTTTGTTTTTAAAGGAACATTATTAATACATACCTGTCTATGGAGAAGTGTGTGTGTGTGTGTGTGTGTGTGTGTGTGTGTGTGTGTGTACATGTATGCATGCACGTGCTTATCCTGGGGCTTGAACTGAGGGTCTATGTGCTGTCCCTGATTGGTTTTGCTCGAGTACTGCTCTACCACTTGAGCCACAGTTTCACTTCTAATATTTTTGGAGTTCATTGGAGTTAAGTGTCTTACAGATGTTTCTATTTGGACTGTCTTTGAACTACCATCCTCAGATTTCGGCCTCCTGAGTAGCTAGGATTATAGGCATGAGCTACTTGTGCCTGGCCAGAAGAAGATATTTTGAAGGACACTAGAGAAATTATATTTAACCACTGTGAATTCTTTCTGACAATAGATGAGTTCCTGTTGCTCTTTTCCCTTTCCAGTTTTTGGGAGTATTTTTGGATTTTGCTTAGTCAATGAATATGACATAATAATGTAATTAGAATGTATAAATATATGTCAAAAGCTTAGGGAAGACATTACAATGCAGACTATAGACTGTTTCCTCTTCCTTCCATTCTCTCTTATTATAGAGCGTGTTTGAGTTGTCTTATTGTTTAGTCATCTTTATGAAAGCGTACATTGACTTTATTAGTTTGGTATGTGCATCCACTGTCCACCAAACATATTATGTACCTTTCTATAGAAAGGGAAGAGACAAAATCTTGGGGCCTATAAAGATGGCAGGGAGCAGTCACAGGGGAGAGTATCTTAATTTGCAATGGATTCATTGTAGTAGTCATGGAGAGTAGACTTCTGCCTACTTGACTCAGCTTTGATATTCTCGTCCATAAAATAAGTGGTTGGTTGCATTTCCTTTTTCCAGTAATGATTTTCTTTTCCCATTTCAAAATGTCAATGCCCCTTGGTACTTTAAAAGAGTTCCCCACAGACTTTATAGCTAACTTTATTAATAATTTTAACAATATGATTTTGAGATTTTTTTCAAATGATCAAAAACAATTACTAAACTGTGTAATTGGAAGATAGGCACTGAAACCAGAAAGAAACTTTTGCTAATTAAGTTCAGTGAATTATCTGGGAGAAATAACAATAGGCTATTCAAGAAAAGAAATATAATATTGGGGCTGGGAAGGTGGCTCAGTGGTAGAGTGCTTGCCTTGCATGCTTGAGGCCCTGGGTTCGATTCCCAGCACCACATAAGCAAAAAGAAAAAAGCCGGAAGTGGCGCTGTGGCTCAAGTTGTAGAGCGCTAGCCTTGAGCTGAAGAGCTGAGGGACAGCGCCCAGGCCCAGAGTTCAGGCCCCACGACCGGACCCCCCCCCAAAAAAAGAAATATAATATATAAAAACTGGATTTACAAATGCCATAAACCATACAAAGTAAGACATCTGAAGTTAAATGATGTATGTTAAGAACTATTATTATCCAATCTGTTGGACAAAATTGTGAGGAAACAAAAGCACTCATTCATTCATTTATTAATTCATCTTATATGAGTTTTGTTTCTTGATGCAAACAACAATAAAATACTCCCTCATCCTTGAAGTGAAGTGAAAAGTTTATTATAAATCTGAGAATCACATCATAAGAATTTTTATAGAAGTTTAAATAGCATTGATGAATAAATTCTGAAGTATGATAACTTAGAAGGGTTTTAAAACATGAATACTCAATTTGTTTTGAGAATAGAGGTACAATGCAGGAAATTACTAAGTGAAGAGCAGTTAAAATGCTTTTAAAAAAGTCACCTGTAAAATTACAATCTCAGTTATAATAATGTAAAACAATGACCAGCAGACATTAATACAGATGATAGGAAAAAAATAATTTATAGGTGGTGGGTAATTATCCTCTTAGCTCATTTTTCTGTTTCCCAAATTTTCTTTAATGGCTATGTAATAATATTTTTGAAATAAAATAATAAGCATATGTAAGCAATTAAAAGCTCATTTGGTAGGGGAAAAAAGATTGTGATTTATACAAAACATATGCTGGGCAAACGGGGGAACACCTGTATATGAAAAAGGAACCATAATAATTCCTCACATCATCCCTATAATCCTTCCACGGGTTAAGGCTGGTGGACGATTCTTGCCTTTATGTGTTGCTGTCAGAGGACTCATGGAAGATGAAAGACAGCCAGATTGGCCTTTTACATAAAAGCAATGGCAAAGCAGAAAGCAGGACAACTAGTTTTTCTTCAGTGGGTTTGAAGACCAAAAGGGAAGATAGGAAGCAGAATTTGTTTTCTATTCCTGCTCCCAAGGCAGCTGACAAATCCATACTGGTTGGCAGAGGTAACAAGGATAGTGAGAGTAATCATATCAAGCATCAATGATGTGTCTTTTCTTTTTCTTCTGAGACAACCTCAGGATGGAGGAGTAACTATACTAGCTGAGAGTAAAGAATGCAGTTTGAGAAATGTGCTGGTGGGGGTTGTGGGGTATGGGGTGGGGGGGAACTTTCACCAGTACTTCTTCCTGGATGTCCTCTTTCTTTCTTTCTTTCTTCCTTTCTTTCCTTCGCTTTTTCCTTCTTTCTCTCTCTCTCTCTCTCTTTTTCTTTCTTTCTGTCTGTCTGTCTGTCCCTGTCTGTCTGTCTTCCTTCCTTTCTTCTTTCTTTCTTCCTTTCTCTCTCTTCCTTCCTTTCTTCTTTTTTCTTCCTT
The DNA here is from genome assembly GCF_000151885.1 of Dipodomys ordii. Lineage (NCBI taxonomy): Eukaryota > Metazoa > Chordata > Mammalia > Rodentia > Heteromyidae > Dipodomys > Dipodomys ordii. Next base: position 4,220,790 of record NW_012267267.1, read on the forward strand.
CCTTCCTTCCTTCTTTCTTTCTTCCTTCCTTCTCTTTCTTTCTTCCTTCCTTGCCTCCCTCCCCTCTCTCTTTCTCTTTCTCTCTCTTTCTATCTCTCTTTATCCTTCCTTCCTTCCTTCCTTCTTTCTTTCTTCCTTCCTTCTCTTTCTTCCTTCCTTGCCTCCCTCCCTCTCCCCCTCTCTCTTTCTCTTTCTATCTCTCTTTATCCTTCCTTCCTTCCTTCCTTCCTTCCTTGCTTCCTTCCTTGCTTCCTTCCTTCCTTCCTTCCTTCCTTCCTTCCTTCCTTCCTTCCTTCCTTCCTTCCTTCCTTCCCTCCTTCCTTTCCTGTCTGGAGTATGCCTAGTATGAACCCTTGGTCTGGCAGCTTCCTTTCCTAGAGCTGGAAGCTGCCCCTCTGTGACTATTCCATACATCGGTTCCCTCTGTCCTCTAGAGGGCTCAGCCTCGGTGCTCTCTCTGTTAGGAGGCAGTAGTTCTATTTCCTTCCCCTCACTGGAGAGGTTTGCGTGCCCGTGGCCCTTCAGCCTGTTCTTTCTGGAAAACTTGAAGAGGTATTTTTATTCACAGATGCCTTGGGAAATTTCATGGTCTTTAGACTCATGCTGAGTTTGTCCAGATGTGCCAATATTTGTCTTAGATGATATAAATTAATTGTCCAGAAGAGGAAGAAACTTTTGTAGGCACTTACTAATACAAGCTAGTTCCCTTGGGTATTGATGGAAGGGGAAAACCTAAAAATGAACCAAATCATTTTTTTTCTGGGTATGTGTAGTTGTTGCATTCACAGTCTACTTTTAGGACAAATCTGTAGCATGACAGGACAGACTTACCATGCACTTTAGCCATAGGAAACCCAAGGCGACACTTGGCATAAGGCCCGGCTTGTATGTAAGGACTTACAGAGGTAGAGAACTTCCACTGCTCTTACTTACATCTTTGACCAAGTTGTATGTCTCAGTGTTTATAGCACAAGATAGCAAACTCAGACTTAGGAGAGCAATTACTATTCTTATTGTAAATAAGGTTTACATGGACAGCACCATACAAACTCTTAAGGAGAGGAATTCTAAGAATACGGTTGCTGAGTACTTCTAGTATCTGGCACATGCATAACCTGGGTTTATTTGAGGAATCAGAATAAAGAAGGTATTAATAAAGATGTTAATCATAATATAACAGCAGTCATCAACTATGGCAACAGCAGCTGCTGACATTTGTGATGTGCCTGGCAACATGTATCACATCAGTTATCCCAACTGAAGTCTCAAAACGTAGGCAGTGGGTCACTATTGCTAGCTTCATGTCTCAGTTGAGACAATTGAGAGGTGGTTTCCTACACAAGATCCTTTATCTTATGTATAGCGGAGCAAGAATGTAGCTCAGGCTTTGTTCTTATACTTGGTTTCTTTTCTCAACAAAATAGCCTATAAATTGAACGTAACAGCACTCTGGGGACACATTAAGGAATTGTTCTTCGTAAGTGTATGTGAATGCAAAGTTTCCCAGCATGTTTTCTTAAGTGCAACATTCTTTCTTATCACAACCATTAAACTAAGGCTTTTGATAAAGAATCACTTTGCACATCCCAACAGTAGCCTTTCCTGTATCAGCATACTTCTCTATGACTACCATGCACACATTCATTAGTTTTAAGAGACAGATGAAGGCAACATGATTTCATGTGAGGATCTCTAGCTCCCTGGAATTGGGATGACATGAATTTTAATAGTACTGCCACTAACTTGTGTCTGGGCCTTGGCCTATACTCTTACTGTTTCTGGATCTCAGTGTTTCCATCTGTGAAACGTGAGCAGGAGACTCTGATCACAAAGACTCCTTTTAGCTTTCTTTGCATAATACATAACCACATGGTTACTAGCTTCAGGAAAAATAAAACATCTTTGTTTTTTAATAAAAATAGTTGGATATCAGGCTCTTGCTTTGAGATTGTTTTATTCACTGCAGCTTTAAGTGTCTAGGATACATTGCTGCCTGATGTCCTTCTCTTTAAGGCATTTTTCAACAAACTTGTCAGAGCTTATCAAAATCCTAGTTCCCTGTAGGTGTGGCTGACTGCCCTGAAGGATACATGCAGCTTCTGACACTTCTTCCTTGTACATGCTAGTGAATTGAAATCACGTCAGAAACTGTTTGGTTTCCTGCCTCCTTCCATGATCCTCTTTTTCTCATAGCTTCCAGTAGCTCTTTTGACAACCAGGTCTGGAAGCAGGATGGGGTGGAGATTTCTTTTCCCTAGTAAAGTCAACTCATGGCCTCCTCACAATGCTGAGTGTATGTGGTAGGGTGGCCAATGGCCATTTCTCTTTTTTGCCTCCCCTGGCTTATAGCCACATGGTAGGTAGAGACAGATTATGCCTGCACTTAGTTTCTGACTCATAAATGCAGTCCAACATACGGCAAAAGAATGAATGCAGAAGAGAAAGAAATTGTTTCTAAATGTACACTCTTAAACAATGCTTTAAGTAAGCTACCTGACTATCTTCTTTCTGAAACAGATAATTCAAATATTTTCTCTTTGACACTTTGTACTCTGAACCTATATGAAGTAATCTTTGCCTTTCTTCTAAATAGTTACATGTCCCCCTTTTTTAGTAATTAATCATGTATAGTGCCTCATGATACTTTTTCTGTTCTCATAAAGTATTTTCTTCAAGACAAAAATACTTTTTGTCTTAAAAATAGTTTTCTTAAAATATGTTTCCTCATTAAGGCTGTAAATTATTTGAGGTCAGGGGCAAATATGATTAATATATAATAATTAATTATCTTCCCTCTTTTGGGGGGACCAATTACATGTGTTTTAGGCCAGATGAAATTGTTCCTCAATGTGATACTTTCTTTTTTTCCTCTTCATTTCATTTTGGATAATTTTGATTTCTGTGTTTTTAAGTTCTGCAATATTTATCTTCTGCAATGTCTAACCTGATGTTAATCAGTGTATTTTTCATTTCATATGTTGTACATTTTACTTCTAATAGGTTAATCTGGATCCTTTTCATAAATGTATCCATTTAATTTTTGAAAATGTAGCATATAATTGTAGTAACTGTTTTAATCTTCTTTTCTACAAATTGTAATATCCCTGTCAGTTTTTGATTGATTGACTTTTTTCCCTCCTCATTCATGCCAACTAATTTTATCATATGTCAGACATTATTAATATTCTCAACTAGGCTATTTATTTATTTAGTCAATACTGGGGTATGAACTCAGGACCTGGGCTCCATCCCAAGCTTTTTTTGTTCAGGGTTTGTGGTCTACCACTTAAGCTATAGCTCTACTTCTGGCTTTTGGTGTTTAATTGGAGATATGAGTCTTATGTGGACTTTCCTGTCTGGGCTGGCTTTGAAACATGATCCCCACATCTCAGCCTCTTGAGTATCTAGGATGATAGTGGTGAGCCACTGGCTCCTGACATGCTGGATATGTTTTGTATCACTGTAACTAGTCAGTGATGAACCTTGTTCTGGTATACAGTTACTCTGCATAGAAGTGGTTTGATCCTTTTGGGTTTTGCCTTGGAAGGTTGTTAGACAGGATATGGGAATTCTAGCAGCCAGTCTAGAGCCAAGCATGCTCTCTGACATGTACTCTATCCAGCACCTGGGAAATCAGAATCTGCAAACATCTTTCTGGATGTGGCTTTCCCTACCCTTGGGTGGTTGCCCAGATGCATGTAGTGTTGAGGAGGATTCTTTGTGGCTTTCTAGGCAGCTTCTCTTTCCTTGCACTTGGTCTTGCAAACTCTAGTTAACTTGGTCTCCCTGGCCATTGACTCCGTTCACTCAGCTCAGGAGGTTCAGTGTGCTCGTCTGTCTTACTGTTCCTTATCCTCCTTTTCCTCATTCACTCAGGTGTGGAAACTCTCAGTTAGTATGCTGGGGACTCAGTAGATTTAATTTGTCATTTTCCTTCTCTCAGAGATCACTATGACCCTTTCTTGACTGTTACATTCACCTTAATGATCATTTTGTTGCTCTTTGTTGGTCAGAAGTGGAATGTATCTGCTTTACTCTTTTTAACTGGAATTATTTTCCATTTCTAGTATCTATATCCTGCCAATTCTGCTTCCATGAGATTAGATTAGGAGCCTTTCTTCTGGCCTCCTATAATTGCCATGCTGACAATAACCCATTTTTTTTTAGTGTTTCTTTTCATTAGATTTTATTTCCTTGGGTATATAGGATGCCTTTTATATCTACATGTTAATATCTCATTGTTGCTCATGAAGAATTTGTTAAATGAATGAATGAATGAATAAACAAATGGGATTCAGTTGTCAAAATAACAGCTGTGAACAACTTTTAGGAGCATTTTTCTATATGACTGAGATTAAATCATTATATATGCTATTAAAATCTCTTAGAATTCTCAGTAAACAATTTTTAAAACTATTTTTTAATGTTTTTTCTTTTAATTTCATTAATTTATTTATTTTGTTTATATGGTCTCAATGAATCAAATCCAGGGCCTCATGCATGCTAGGCAAGCACTCAACCACCAAGGCACATTCCCAGCCCTAACCAATTATTTTTAAGGTATAATTTTTTGTTTTGTTTTTTTTACTTTTTTTTAATAGCCTCTCCCTGGAAAGTGTTTAATAAAAGTCATTTCTATATGTTATTTTAGACATATAAAATAACTTGAAATAACATATAAAACTCAAGGAACTAAACAAAGCAGCTATATTACAAAGATAATGAAACGAGAGCTAAATTTTGGGTAATCCACTTTATGGTGTGATGAATACAAGTCTGAACTTCCCTGAGGAGGTTGTGTTTATCTTAAGTACCTTTTCCATAGTGGATGTTCTTTTATCTGAGTGGACTGAAACTGTTCTGCAAATAGCTATTAGCCTGTGCATTCTTTATCAACGGGAGACAATTGAGAGTGGATCTGTGCCACTGGGGTTATGGTCAAGAGCAAGTTCATACTATATTTGGGTCTTTGAGGGTCAGCACCATGGGCCATATTTGGTAAGCCCTCTCGAGACTATCTTGCTCTGTTTCCTCAGCAGCTTGGAACAAAAGGTGGGTCTGGCAACCAAATCGCATCCTGCACAGTTGACATGGTGGAAGGGGCTGATGCCTGTGTTCTCCTGGATTTACTGTTTTCATCTGTGCAAGGCAGATAGTGAAGTCTATGTGGTCAAGTTTCCTTTTCTTTTCCCTCCCCTCCTCCCTCCCCTCCCCTGTCTTCCTCTCCCCTTCCTTCTCTTTTCCCTCCAGCCCTCCCTCCCTTCCTTCCTCTTTCCTTCTTCTTAGTGCTGGTCCTGCAACTTGAACTCAGGGCATGAATGCTGGCTCAAGGCTAGAGCTCTACCATTTAAACATACCCTCATTTCCAGCTTTTTTTGGTTAGTTAATTGAGATAAGTCTCACATACTTTCCTGCCTGGGCTGGCTTTGAACTGTGATCTTCAGCTCTCAGCCTCCTGAGTAGCTAGGATTATAGGCGTGAGTCTACAGCATGTGGTGGGGTTTCTGAGGACTAAATACATAGGAACCCTCCCTCACTGCCCACTTACATAAAAGGCAGGCATTGTCCTCTGCAGTTGTACTGAATCGCTACTAACGCTAAAGAAACACAGAGTCACTGTATCTGTCTTTTACCAATTGTTTTTTCCTTTTAAGGTTGAATGGGTGCTTCTTTGCTTTTAGACCAATTGCTTATTTTCCCCAAATGATATTCTCTTTATGTAAAACTCAATCATTGGTTTTCTTGCTTCTAAGTTCCTCTCTCTGTGCTTCCCGTCTCCCTTTCCCTCTTCCTTTCCTCCTTCCCCCTTCCTCTCTTACCCTTCCTTCTTCCTTTCTTGTCTCTTTAATTTTAAATAACTGTTTTTTCTTAGTGATAGAGTTATTTAAAGCTATTTTCATCCTTTCCCATTGGAATTCATGGCCTAGAGTGTCTTCAATAGGCAGGACACAGTATTCGCTGAGCAATTTCTCATTCTATGTCTCTGGTAGTAAGTTTCTCTCTGATGCACAAATGAATATTGAGTCTATTTTGTATATTTTCTTAGAGTGATACAGTGATTCTAAAGCTATGTCAATATTAGGCCCTGCTCACTAAAAAAGTCTGACTTTGTGCTTCAAGAATACTATCTTAACTCACAAACTACTAGTTGAGTTTAACTTTTAAATGTTGTATTTAAATCTGATGATAGTGTTGTTTTTCCTTTTGTCTTGTTAGATGAGGCTATTTTCCTTGCTGGTATTGAAAAGCCATCCTGACCCCTAGTGCCTCATTGATCTAAGCAGAAAGTATCTTGATGTGGTCTAGAATGTTAATTAAGGTATTTATTCTGTTTTGCCTTCTTGTTTATGAGTCTTGCAATCTTGTCCATTAGATGGTAAGTTCTATTATTTTTCACTCTATAAAGTCCAGTGTCTGCATGTATTTATGTAGCTACTAGTTTAAAGATTTCCAGGATCCAGGTATAAATGTGTGCCTAGCTGGAATGAAATTGACATGGAATAGTTGAGTAAGAAATTAAACTGTGTTTGTTATAAGTCAAAGCCTTTCTTACAGTATTATACAAATTAGAAAAGGTGCCCCTTGTGTGTGTGTGTGTGTGTCTGTGTGTCTGTGTGTCTGTGTGTGTGTGTTTTGTACCATGAGGCTGTGGGGTGAAGGAGTCCACTAGTATTTTTGTCCTCAGGTGTTACGTGGATTGGATGTACTTCTACAGGGTACTCAGTGCAGCACAATGAAGATCCTCTGACATTTGTTTTCTACATGGCTAGGAATTTGATATTTAAGGCTTTGAAGGAGGGCACTTGCTCTGATCTGATTGATGCTGATTCCTGTTTCTTTGTGGAGCAGGTACCATGAAGACCAAACTGTCCCCTCCTCCATCCCATTCTGTCTGTAGAACTCTTATGCTGGTACTGAGGCTCTGTCCTTTAGCTTTTCTGGTCAAGGCTGGTTCTCTACCACAGCTCTATTTCTGTTTTGTTTTTTGTTTTTGTTTTTTAGGTAAGAGTTTTAGGTACTTTCTTGCCCAGGCTGACTTCGAACCACAGTCCTCAGATCTAAGTGGTGGGACTCTTGTGATGTTTCCACTTGCCTCCCCCAAATTAGATTCAGATTCTCTGTGTGACATTTGTCTGTTTTGGGGAAGACTTGAAACAGAATGCTATGTGGATATTGCTTAATGATGACAGCAGCTTCATTAGCTTCTCCTGTTTGGTGGACTTAGTGCCACGTATTCACTCATCCTGGTATTGGAGGCTAATTGGATAGTGTTCCTCAGTTATCTAATCCTAGATCCCTGACCCCTCCTCATTCTTCTCTGTATTCCTTACTTCCATTCCCCATGTGGTTCTCCTTGTCAGGGATTCCTTCTCTTCTTCCGTAAGTGCTATAGGATCTCTGCAGCCACTTTCAGAAAAGGAGCTACTCCTCTACAAAAATTGGCTCTCCCATTGTCCTAAACAGCCAATTTGATTTTTAAAGTAACAAATATGTTAGTACATGTTGCTTTCTTAGGGCAGTGACCAGCGCCTAGTTGATGCTTGGTACTTAGCTATCATTATTACTTAAACTCCTTACCATTAGCTATCATTATTACCTTACCTTATAGCTTACCTTAGCTATCATTATTACTAAACTCCTTACCATCTGTTCAACACTCAAGTAATTAATCTCTGTACGTGTTGCCCCAGGTCTGGAGATGCAGATATGGGTCAGGCTTGGTGCTTGTGAGTAAATGAAGGGTTAAACAATTGCCAATTCACTAGAGAAGTCCTAGCAGGGATTGGACTGAGTCCCCAAGGCCCTACCAGCACTGGACTGCTTCTGATGTGTGTTCTTCAACATTCTTGGTCAGGGTGAGTCAGGAGAAAGAGCACAGGCTTTCCTATTGGGTGGGTATGGATTTGAGTCTCAGCTGTGTTATGTGCTGGCTCTGAATAAAAGGGTAGTAGCCTTGTGTCATTATGAACTTGATCCTAGACTTTCGATTTTACAAAATACTTAAACCAGCCCTATGAGATGTATCCTGTTAATATGAATATTTTACAGATGAGAAACTTGGAGTCCAGCAGGGTAAGAAACCTGACCTAAATGGTAGAATTTTCAGCTGGACCCAGCTCTCCAGAGAAGAGAGACCACATGCCTTACTATTATGTAGAATTAAGCTATGTCATGGATCCAGACATAGTGATATTCCTGGCACAAAGGGTAAGAGAAATAGTAGCAATTATTATGATGTTACAAGTCAGACCTTTTTCTCTCACACTAACACCAAATCTTATAAGTGACACTTGATGAGATAGATTTAACTGGTATAGATTTTCTGAATGGGAAAGTGGTTAATTCCAATGTTTTGAGAAAGGGAAACGCTTAGCAGGATATTTTAAAATGGGAAAAGTTATGAACATACCAAATAGCAGCCAGAGAAGCAAACCAGTTAATGAGATTCTGCTTTGGAAAGTTGGAAGGGAGAAAAAAATTGAAGGATACAATCTGGTGGTAGACAATATTTGGAAATATTCTGGTTAGCAGATAGTATTTTTGAGCAAGAGAAAGATGGTAAGTTACTTGGTTATGCAGACAACTTTTATGATAATGGTGAACACACAGGCAAGCATTCAGTCTTTAAGGTTTAAAAATCAATTTTTCTTCTGCCATTCTCCCTTTATTTTGATGCAAACTTGGCAATGACTGTTCAGTTATATTTTGCCTGTGAAGTTTTTGCACAAATTAGCTTTAGTTGTTTGGAATGGCTGGATCAGAAAACCTAAGATCTCTCTCTCTCTCTCTCTCTCTCTCTCGGGAAAAATGTGCTTTACTTTGGAGAGAAGCTCAGCAGCTGTCAAAGAGGGCTTTGAGGATATCGAGTCCAGAAACTTCCATCCTTCCTTGTCCTTTCCCCAATGTTTTACCAGTAAAAAAAGGATGTTGTTAGAAGTATGTGATAAAGCAAAGCTGTACACGGGGATGTGGCTGCCAGACTTTTAATCTTTATGAGTCTCTTGAGTTTAGACAAGAAATAATTAAATGTAGGAAATGTAAATTGGGAGTAACATTTTCCATTTTGTTTAGCTGTCACTTCTATGGCTTTTGTTTTGCCCTCGGATTTTATTTATTTCTCTCTCTTTTGGGGCATTGCTCTGTCATCGTCTACCTGAATGTTGTATTTCCAGGAGGGAGATTAAGCCAGGTTTAGATGCTACATAGCCAAGAGTATTCCTTCTACAGTTGGACAGTTATACTACGAGACAGGTACAGCAAAAATGCCATTGGCGCTGCTGCCTGGCACTTTGAAATGAAGAATATACTAGAAGCTCCCTGCTCCCTGCCATCACCAGTAGAGTTGCTGGTGAAGGTTTCCCTAAAGTCATGTCTGCTTTCTCTGACTTTGTTTTGCATCCATGCTTTAAAAGGGGCATGAGATTACTTTACTATTGGAGACCCAGGAGAGACAATTTGGGGAGGCTCTACTTTGAGTTAATGACACTCACCAATAAAGTGGAAAACTGCTCAAAAAGCCTTAACAATTTTTGAAAGATAAATGTCCATTCCAATTAGCCAGTGGCCAGTCTTCTGAGAATTTCTGTGATGACATAAAGCTTTGGTGTTAAGTAATGAATGAATTTTGATCTAGGATCAATGAATCTACATATCAGTGATTTTATATATTTGTTAAGGTCTATTAAAATAAAAAATATACAACCTATTCTATTAATGACATTTAATTCACATCAAACAATATTGGCCATTATGTAATTTCCATTTGTTATCTTTCTCCTCTGTTTCAGGATCTTTCTTCCTGTGCAATTTCAATAAAATGCTTAGAAATATTTTACTTTATTGCAGGCAGGATACATTTCATGAGACTTCCCCTTCTTTGTCTGATCTATCTGCCAAATCTCTTGACTTTATATCTCCCATAACCTATCTGTTCTTCCGGTGGCTGTGGAAGAGCCGTATCTTTGAAAGTAGGAGTTAAAGTAAAGAAATCTACAAGTTAGGGAGGAATGACCAGGCTCCAAGACTCCTGGTTAATTTCAGCTTGAAGCTATGCACTGCTTTCCTTGGGCCCCTTATCTGCCACTGTGTGTATCTTTTTCTTAGTGTGTGCTTGCTTCTCAGTGCAGGTGGTGTGCATTACTTAATTCTACTGTAAGCATTTGGCCTCTGTGCGTGGGTGCCATCCATGTGTAAATGGAATTGTAAGGCATTTCCTGACCTACTTAAGGTTACATTGAAAATTAAGTGATCATGTACAAAGGAGCCTTTGAAGAATTAAGTTGAACACAAACATAAAGTAACATAAAAGTCATTAGAACCTTTATTATTGAATTCTGCTTTGTGACCTTATAAAATTTGATTCCTTTCAATTTTATTAAGGAAATTGTCTTGCCTAGTCATTTCATATAAAAGACAAATGCTAGCAGGGCACTAGTGGTGCCAATAATCCTAGCTACTCAGAAGGCTGAGATCTGAGAATCACAGTTTGAAGCCAGCCAGGGCAAGACAGTCCTTGAGACTCTGTTTTTTTTTTTTTATTGTAAAAAAGGGTTATTGTATAGAAGGGTTACAGTTATATAAGTCAGGTAAGGAGTTCATATCTTTTTATCTCCAGTAAACTACTCAGAAAAAGCTGGGGAGTGGTTCTATGGCTCAAAGAGGTAGAGCGCTAACCTTGAGCAAAAGAAGCTCAGGGACAGCTCCCAGGCCCAGAGTTCAAGTCCCAGGACTGGCCAAAAAAAAAAAAGACAAATGCTTGTCCAATGTCACACAGCAAGTTAGGGTAGTAGTGGGATGAAAGCTCCTGTCTCTTGGCTGGCACACTGAGAGTGCCCAAATGGATTTCTGATTTGCTTAGTATTTATGCCATCTTTTCAGTGAATGAGGTCACTAGCTGTCCTTTCTTGGTTTAGAAGTAAAGACTCAGCCTCATTTGCTATTGTTCTCTGTGTCTGCCTCTGTGTGCTGAGCTGACACTAAGCAGTGAAGACAAATGGGTGGAAGTTTTAGCCTCCAGCATTTTACAGTCTAGAGGAAGGAGACAGAGGAATAAACAGGCATTTTTAGCTCTGCTATTTAATGAACAAGGTCTCTCTGGCAAGTCATTAATGTCTGTGGGCTTAGGTTTCCCAGGTGCATAATAGGGTCACATGGACTAAACTTACAGAGTAAGTAAAAACTTGAAGTCTCTTTCAATTTGTCATATCTGTAGGATTAATTCACTGTTGTTCATAAACTGAAATGAAGGGAAATTATTAATCCTGTTGGCATACTTTTAAAAAGTAAACATTATTTGTGATTGATTTCACAGATTATTACATTGTTAGCGTTCAGTACTTGTATTTGCATTGTCTTGTCTTGTATTGGCACATAGATGTCCTATGTGGGTAGTTAGCTAGTCTGCAAAGATAGCAGAAATAAACACCTGCTGATTAATGCATGCCTGCAAATTCAATAATGTTACTGCAGTCCTTAGTTATGCAATATCTTTCTGAGGGGATTCTTTATATTTAGGCTACCTTCTTTTTTTCCCTGAAAGGGCCATAGGATAATTGCAATGAACGCTTATTTAGTGTTTGCTTATGTGCTAGAGTCTAAGTGCTTTCCAGAGAAAAATCTATACATCATTTTCAAATAGGTGTTATTGTCATTAATATTTTAGAGATGAAGCATCTGAGATATAGGAAATCAAATTAAACAGATCAAGATCAAAACTTGTACATGGCCATTCAGAGATCAAACAGGATTTAAACTGAGGCATACATACTCTTAGTGGCCCAAGCATCTCTGAAATGAGACCTGCACCTGTTCAGTTTACAGGCTAAGAAAGCAGGTGAAACATCTTGTTTGCAGCCCTGGGCCTGGCCATTTCCTCATACAGAGGATTTTTAGCTTTATAGGAGGGTTGTCAGTCTTGAATCCATATCCAGTCTTGAATCCAGGTAGCTCATGGGCCCTTGGGAATTGTGTATGGAACTGTATTTATGTGCCCAGGTGTGTTGTTTTGGTGCAAGCGGAGGCACAGACCCTGACTTTCGGAATGTTATCATAAAAGATCTCCTCCTCTGTCACTGGTGCAATCTTTCCTGGGAAGGTCCTGTTCAGCCCTATGCCTGGACGAATATTCTACTGTTGGAAGTTAGCAATGAGTGGTCAGGAGAACCCAGGAGAGCCAGGCTTTGCAAAGGTCTCTCTGCCCCTTGGAAATTAGTTAGTAAGGTACAATTGGACAATGCCATCTCTCCTTGAAGCCTTCTGACCTTTTCCTTCCTTTTTGCCCTTGAAATTTTGCTATCTCAAGACTTAAAGCTTCCCCCCTTTTTTCCCCCTCTCCTTTTCCTCTTCCTTTCTGGTTTACTTCAAGAATCAAACAGCAGTCTGCTTTTTAAAAAAAAAAAAACAAGCATGTTTTTTTAAATTGTGAAAATACTGTACAGAGGGGTTACAATTACATGAGCAAGATAATGAGTACATTTCTTATCAAGCATTGTAGCCTCCTCCTTTGTTTCCCCTACCATCCCTTCCCATCCTCCCCCTGCCCCCCCCACCTGATCCTCCCTGCTCCCCACCCAGGAGTCTGCTTTTCATAGCTCATCCTATACAAGAATTTAGTTACCTATTTAACTTTTATGAATATTCATTTTTAAAGTAAGTCCTTTCAAAACTCTGTAAAGAATATTTTACCATATACTAACATCTGATTGGAGCATTAAAACTAGATGATCAAATAGGGATCATACACACACACACACACACACACACACACACATACACACTCAAATACACTTTACCTTAGGCAGTTTAGCTTTACAGATCACAGGAAATAAGTTTGTCTACACAGGGAAAAAAGGCTTTTTTTAAAAGTTATCTTTTAATTGTCTTGTTATTTTTATATTACCTAATTTGACTTATTTTTATAGTTGTAGGTAGGTCTTTTTAGGACTAGAAGTGGGTCATACCTTTTATACTGTTTCAAATGTGGGAAAGATGACACTTGTACTACAGAGTAGTTTAGATATACTCTTGGTCAAATGTGAGTAGCTATCATGCAATCTGGAAATCTTCACCATTTATCTCATGCTTACATGCTACAACAAACTTTTCTTCCCTCCTTTCCTTCTTGGTGCTAGGGATGGAAACCAGGATGAATGTACCAGGGTCTCTATACTAGGCAACTCTCTACCCTGTGCTACATTCTCACCCCTTAAAACAAACTTTTTTTTTTGTTGCTCATAGGGCTTGAACTCTGGACCTGGGTGCTGCCCCTGACCTCTTCAGCTCATGGCTGTTGCTCAACCACTTGAGCCACAGCACCACTTCCAGTTTTCTGGTGATTAATTGGAGATAAGAGTCTCATGGGCTTTCCTGCTTGGGCTGGCTTTGAACCGTGATCCTCGGATCTCAGCCTCCGGAGTAGATAGGATTACAGACGAGCCACGGGTGCCTGGTTTATAACAAACTTTTAATACTGTTTCTTGTGATGTCTTTTATTATGACTTATTCAGGTCTTATCTAAAATAGGCTTGGGCTCACATCTCAGCTCTGTCACTTAAGCTGTGTGACTTTAGGCAAGTTTATTTCATTTCTGTTGGAGTAAGCTGAGGCATATTTACATAATATTTCTATATTTAACTTGGGCTTTCCCAGATAAATGATTCTGTTGTTGACTGCTATCACAAACATCATTAAAATGAAGGCTTGAAATAATAGGAGGCTCAATGCCCAGCACACAGGGCAAATATTTTATTGGATTTGATTATATATAGTTTTTGTGCTCAAATCAGAAGTTACTTGCAGTTTTTTTGTTTCTTCTTCTTCTTCTTCTTCTTTTCATCATCAAGGAGGAAACTGCTGAGTGGAACAAATGATACTCTACCTTTAAGTCAGCTGGCTTCATTGCAAGGTGGTCCTAACAGCAGACCATGTGATGTGGCAGTGGGCAGAAAAAGACCTTGTTTCTGTGCTCAGGAACAGCAATTGCTTGGCTGCCTCCTCTCCACCCCCCATGGCTGATGTTTTACTTTTTTTCCTTCAATGAGGGCAGAAAGGTTATTGGTTGTGTTCATTAATTTTCTTTCAAGAATTGCCACATGTCACCAGATTGCCATTCCCTGACCCCCCAGCACCGGGCCTGTTTGGCTGTCTTCTCTTTGCCCAGGAGAAGCCAAAAAAATGTTAAATTGGTAGAGCTTACAGGATCTGACAGAGAAATTCCTCACGTCTGGCCTGAATGTCTAAGTAAATTTGGTGTACTCCTTGTGGTCTGGGGCAAATGCTGGAAGCTATTAGAAATCTGAACAAAACCCTCCATTCAAAGACTGCTCGTTTCCTGCTGGGGTAATCCAAGTATCAAACATCAAGAAATATGGGCTAGGAGAATTCGGCTGCCCTGTGCAGAACCCACCAAGGTGTCTACGACATCTCCCCAGATGACTTAGAATGTTACTTCCACTTGATCATCTTGAGTAAGTGGTTTCTTTTGAAAATAAGAGCTCGACTTTTCCTTCACTAGAGGAGAATTGCTTGAATTTCCTCTTGTCAGTCACATTTAGGAGAGGGCAACTTTCTCTTTCCCTTGAAGTTCCAGGGATCTTAGTGTTTGGTTTGGTTTGGTTTTCTTTTCCTTTTCTTAGAAATTTCCTTGCAAAATCAAAAAGGTATCTTTCATTTCGTTATGATTGTGGAGTCTCCTGATTTCAACTTGGCCAGCTCAGTGGCTGGAAATTATTTTTTATTAAGAAGGCTTTATGGAGAAGCAATGGTTTATCTCCTGAAATCTCTGAGTTTGTCATACGCTGTTTCCTTTCTGTAGAGAAATTTATTTTCTGTGAAATTCCAGGTGTTCTTTTACATAGACTTGAAAGGAATCAATTTGATAGTCAGTCCAGGTTTTGTTTTTGCTTTTTACCCTGGGAATAATATTTTCTTGTGGTGGATTAATTGAGGATGAAATCAGATAAACTAAGTGAAACCACTGGCTGTGGAGAGTGGAGCCATTATTTTAATTAATTTAGTTAGGCGGTGCAGTCCAGCCAGCTATGCAATTGGGTGCTATAGGTAGCAGCTGGAAGTGAGCACCACCCAGCAGATGCCCTTATCGTGTGGCATGGGAGCTATTTTCTTAGACAGTCTCACTTGTACGAGGCTGGAAACTTCTGGAAAAGCGAGACAAAGACTTATTCATCATGCTATTCACAGTACCACATCAGACGCTCAATTAATACTTTAAAAAAATCCATGAATGAATAGAAGAATTTTACAAAATCTGAGTGTTAGACCAGGTGGTCTCACAAAATAAAGGATGACAGAAAGCATTCTCCAAGGTTTCCAGCCTCTTCCTTAGCTTCATCTCTGCTTTCATGTTCTTTCTCTGAGGTGGTGATTGTAGCAAATCCAGTTTTCTTTTCTCATGAAGGAATTCAGTTACATTATTTAGTAGTTCCAGTCACATTCTTGACTGTTCTTTTCCCCACAGAATCTGTATGAGATATGAAGTGCTTGAACAGATAATGTCAAATGGGAAAATCTCACCCATTTTGATGTCTTTTAAGGAGTTCTGACTGTGCTCGATAGTAACAACTCACTTGTCAGGAGCAAACAGGCCTGGGCTATGTCAGGAGTAATGTGGTGGTTCCTTTCTGGGGAGATTTTTTTTTTCCGGTCTTTTCTTCCAAGTTGTGCTGACCTCTTGGGCAAAAATATTCTCCATCTAATAAAAGTCAGAACAAATTTATGGACTTACTCCTGACCACTTGTCCTTTATGCTTTAAAAGAAAAAAAATAAATCTAGAAGATTCACAGATTACTGTGAGACCATGTAAGTGGTGTGTAGGGGCCAGCTCATCCCCCTTTCTCAGCTTGACACCAGTGGGCTGGAGGACGGTGAAGCCAAGAGAGTGAGGTGCTTGCCAGGGAGAGCAAATCACTCGGTTCTCTTTTGAAATAAATGCGGGCTGTGGCTCTTACTGCCTTCCCCCAGGCCTCATTCGAGGCACCCAGAGTGGGGCTGAGGTAAGACTACTCTTGAACAGGTAGGCCCTTGACTAGTTATGTTCAGTTTAGCCAGTAGGAGGATGTTTTGTAATTAGACGCCCAGAAAATATTAATATAGTTTGTTGTGATTGACATTGTAAGAGTTGTCCTTTCTACTTCTTTATGTCATTTTTATCATTCATTCATTTCACAATTAGTTATTAACGTCCACTCTGTTCCCTCCTCTTCTCTGCCCCCCGCCTCCCCACTACCAGTCCTGGGGCTTGAACTCAGGACCCTGAATTCTCACTTGGCTTTTTCACTCAAGGCTAGTACTCTACCACTTGAAACACAGCTCCACTTTTGGCTTTTTACTGGTTAATTGGAGATAAGAGTTACACAGACGTTTTTTTTCCCCTTGGGCTGGCTTGAACACGATCCTTAGGTCATCAGCACCCAACTTACTGCATTCTGTTTGATATACTTAAGGGAATTAGTTTAAACAGCTCCTAATTGAGTATGTTAAGACTCAGGCATAAGTCTTGTCTTCAAAAATCTTGTCACTTAATAAGAGAGACAAATATGAGACAATGGCCGGCCCATGAGGTAAAGCAGGATACAGAGTCAAGGACTTGAGTTCAAATTCAGCCTCTACTTATTACCTCTTTGGGATTGGGGCAAGTTACTTTTTCTTAAATCTTCAAAGTGTAAGTGGTGCAGGCCTTTCTGGAAAGGGTGTGCTAGGATTGAAAGAAGCTATGGAAAGAGCCTGGCACAGACTTGGCATTTGATAGATGACAATTCTTAACATTTAACTATTACTGGTGCGGTACATCTAAGCCCTGGTGCTGTCCCATGGGGACAGGAGTGAGGACATGAGGAGTTTCATGGGGACATGTATATGCACTGAGCTTTGGAATATGAATAGTATTCGGAAGTGTGACAGAGCAGGGGGAAAAGAACCTGTAGGTTCAATGAATAGCTAAGTTATGGAACCAACCCAGATGCCCTCAGTAGATGAATGGATCAAGAAAATGTGGTATATATACACAACGGAATTCTATGCCTCTAACAGAAAGAATGACATTGCCCCATTCGTAAGGAAATGGAAACTTGGAAAAAAACATGATAAGTGAAGTAAGCCAGACGCAAAGAAACATAGGATCCATGGTTTCCCTCATTTGTAATAATTAGTATATGTCTAGGGCCATCCTAGCAGAGAATTACAATAGCTCAAATAGCTATGTACATATGATCTTATAAAATGATGCTAATCAAAATGAACCCCAAGATATGGAAACAAGAAGTTTTTTTTTTAAAATATACTGTGTAAAGTTCGTTTTTCTTTCTTTTTTTCTTTCTTTCTTTCTTTCTTTCTTTCTTTCTTTCTTTCTTTCTTTCTTTCTTTCTCTCTCTCTCTCTCTCTCTCTCTCTCTCTCTCTCTTTCTTTCTTTCTTTCTTTCTTGCTTGCTTGCTTGCTTTTCCTTTGTTTCTTTTCCCCCCTGTTGTCATTATTTTTTTATTTTGGTACCTG
>NW_012267267.1:4238345-4253428 GCF_000151885.1 Dipodomys ordii
ACATGAGGAGTTTCATGGGGACATGTATATGCACTGAGCTTTGGAATATGAATAGTATTCGGAAGTGTGACAGAGCAGGGGGAAAAGAACCTGTAAGTTCAATGAATAGCTAAGCTATGGAACCAACCCAGATGCCCCTCAGTAGATGAATGGATCAAGAAAATGTGGTGTATATACACAACAGAATTCTATGCCTCTATCAGAAAGAATGACATTGCCCCATTCGTAAGGAGATGGAAACTTGGAAAAAAACATGATAAGTGAAGTAAGCCAGACCCAAAGAAACATAGGCTCCATGGTTTCCCTCATTTGTAATAATTAGTATATGTCTAGGGCCATCCTAGCAGAGAATTACAATATCTCAAATAGCTATGTACATATGATCTTATAAAATGATGCTAATCAAAATGAACCCCAAGATATGGAAACAAGAGGTTTTTTTTTTTAAAATATACTGTTTAAAGTTCGTTCTTCTTTCTCTTTCTTTCTTTCTTTCTTTCTTTCTTTCTTTCTTTCTTTCTTTCTTTCTTTCTTTCTTTCTTTCTTGCTTGCTTGCTTGCTTGCTTGCTTGCTTGCTTGCTTGCTTGCTTTTCCTTTGTTTCTTTTCCCCCCTGTTGTCATTATTTTTTTATTTTGGTACCTGTATTTTGTATATACATTTATCTGATTTGGGGAGGTATGGGGAAAACAAAATGGTGAGATAAAGGACAAAGGGTGAACCAATGCAACAGTGGTACTCACAAGACAATACGTTGGAAATAAATGTTATACCTGCAGGGGAGGGGAGTTGTGGGGAGGGGAGGGAAAATGGGAGGAAACCAAGGGAGGGGGTAACAATATTCTATAAGAAATGTACTCATTACCTTACTTATGTAATGTAACCCCTCTGACATCACCCTTACAATAAAATAAAAACCTATAGCTTAGTCATATTTTTGAACTTTTTCAATTGTTTTTATAGATAGGCCTGAATTTTATGTTGTTTTATTTCACATGATATGAATCAAATCAGGAGGTTACTGAAGCCTTAGCATGAGTCCTGAGGCCAATGAAGGTGTCCTTCCCTTCCCTTCCCTTCCCTTCCCTTCCCTTTCCTTTCCTTCCCTTCCCTTCCCTTCCTTTTTTACTTTTTGCTTTTTGTCATCTCCCACAATACCCTTGAAATAGAATCTGTTGGCTGTGGAGAGTTAGGACCTGGCTGTGTTGATGTCTCTGTGTTACTACTGTGGATGTCCTTACAATTCCTCAATTCAATCATATAATCAGAGGTGTTCTAGAGGTAGCTCAAAGCCCATGTTCTCTGTTTATTCTCAGAATGGTGAAAGCTAAGAGACACTAGAGCAGTCTGTCCCTGTGTGTGTGGCAAGCTCATAACAATGATGATAGTTGTGACTATTATCCATTGCTTATAACTGAATAATACAGAATTTAATTTATCCAAGACATAACATTCTTTGTGAAGCCTGTACACATGGACAACAATCTACTCTCCTTGCACGTGGCCTGTAGCTGCTTTGACTCGGCTAACACTGGCTTTTTGTGCATAGCCATGTGTCTATGTGCCCACCTCTGTGCCCGCTCACAGAGGCCATGTCCTGAGATAATGTGTACCTTACTATATATCTTTGTTACACTTACTAAGAAGGGGAGTTGTGTCCTGGAGAACAAGTAAAAATATCTTTGGTTTAAATGTCTGATCTGGAATCTATTTCAGCACTGAACTTAGCTTTGTGATGCTGGGTTGTTAAAGATGCCAACTTGTATCCTCCATGGTGATCTTGCTAGTCTTTCTGTGAATTGGAAATACGTGGTGTAGAAACTTCAGTGTGTAACTCTAGAATGCTTTTTGTGCTCCTGGAAGAGGAGTTTTCTCTATAAGGTTTGTAGCTAGAAGCAAAGAGACTGAGTAAAAGAAACTTGTCACAGGGCAGAGTCTCTCTTTAGAGGGAAAGATACTAAGTGACGTCTGTTAGGCATTGAGACTCTTACTTTTGAATGGCTAATGCTTGACTGACATGTTATAAAGCTAATTTGTTTATAGTTGTGTCATATAATTATACTCCATATATAAATGCTTTTGCAATTATTATTTATTGCATAAACAGTAAAACAGAAACGGAACTCAAAGCACAAGAAAAAAATGGGTGTGGGTTAGCACCCTTAGCACAATGCCTGGTATAAATTGTTAGTACTCAATGTGTCACCACTTGTACCACTCAAATTTGAATGTATCATTGTGCTGATGAGTAGTGCCTGTTCATGAATCCTTAACTTTTACACACAGCAGAGATTCTACTGTAGATACCCCTGGCCTTCTGTTTCTTCCAGCAACCACTCTACCTACTGTATATGCTGTGAACATTAGTCTGCATATGGAAAGTTATATTAGAAAATCCATGATTTGAGTTCTGAATATGTACAATGTTCACCCTGCCCAAATCTATTCTTTTCTCTTTGCTTCAGTAGGAATTAGAGATGGTAGTAATAGTGCCCAGATTTCACTGTCCAAGGTTGTCTCAGTACTTTGACAAGAATCTAAAGGCATTGCCAGTCAGAAATGTCTTAGGTTTTTTACATTCAAAGAAGAAAATTCAGATGGAAACATTTGGTGACTTTGATATGGGAAGAGGAAAAGTCCCTATCTTATTAGTTTTCATAGAGGATGTTAAGAAATGGTAAATGTAAAAATTTAGTTCATTGGTTTATTCTGGAATGGTTTTGACTTGGATTCAAATGTGTTTGATTCTGTAATTGTTCTCTCAGTCTCTGTCTCTGTCTGTCTCTCTGTTACTCTCCTTTGAAGGTGAGCAATAATACCTGTATAACAGGAAAGAGCTGTTGGGAGAGTAAGAGGATAACATGACACTTTCCAAATGTTCCCAAAGTGGACATAGTGTATAGGAGCAGAAGCTGGAAATGCAGCTAGGAGAGGCAGGCTTTGAAGTCAGACAGTGAGGACTCAGCTCTGCTCTGGCACTAGTTTGGTGGCCTTGGGCAAATTACTTAATGTTTCTGAATCTGTGAGCAACCTAATCGCAGTACCTACCTCACATAGTTGTGGTGAAGATTAAATTGGATATTGTAAACAATGCATTTGACACAATGGCTGACATAAATAAGCACTCAATAAATGTGAAGCACTATGGTTACTTCCTGCTTCACATTATACTTTTATTGCTTTCCAAACTGTTCTCCTGAAACTAAAATAGTGTTAGGTAAAGTAGCGTTATTTTCATTTCTCAAAAATGTCAGAGAAATAGACAGTTCTGGGTCCTTGTAATCAGCATGCAGTAGATAGAGTTTTTAAAACATGGTACCCACAGGAGAAGATTAATCAAAGGGGTCCATGGTGTTGAAAAATTTGAGGCCTCTAACTGAGGAAGTTAGCAATTTCTTTAGTGAAAGCTGGTGAGCTTCCAGTAACAATGGAAGTAAATACAGGGATGTTAAGAGCACTGGGCTTGATTGATTACTTCAAGTGATGAATTCCCTGTGGAACATCCCCATTTGCTCAGATATGTTTACTGGATGTGAGAGTGTGCTATCACTGCCAAGTAACTTGGAAGCCGTGAGAAAAACTAGAAACCTGGAAGCAGTGGGAAAACGGCTAGGCAAATGGAAACCGGTTTCGCTACCCACCTTGGTAGGGCATTTGCTCTAGGCAATCAGACTGGCTCAGGAGACATTTGTCTTTACAGTACTTTTTTTTCTTTTCCTTTTTTTAAGCTATAATTTAAACTGACATCATTTGATTTTGACATTACATCAAGGTCTCTGTAGACTTAACATTATGTTCATTTTCCCATAATCATTCTTGTTGGGGATTCATGCGTTTATACCAACATGGAAGCTAGTTGGAATGGAAACCATCCAGAAAATGATTAGGGAGCTTGAAGCTTTCTGAAACTGAGCACAGGATGTATTAAGTCATTATTGCTTTCATGAAACTTGTTTTAGCTGGGGGTCCCCTAACCACCTTGTTTTCTAGTTTTAATACTAAGTCATTAACTAAGACTAATGAGTCAAGATTCAACACCAGTCTTACTCTGGGTTTGCCAAAGTGCAAGATTTAACCAAAATTGTGGCTTTGCAAAATGCTATGTATTAAACTTCATGGAGAAATTGAAAGCAAGTAACTGGTTTCAACAGAACCTGTCAACATAGCCATGCTATAAAGACATATGTGGCAAATATGTTTTATATTATGTACCAGGGTGGTCTATAGAAGGTCTCATGACCTTTCACTGGTAAATTTGCATACTTTCGCATTTGGTGTTTAATCTACACATCTCATCTTTGGATTTTCTTGTGGATTATTTGTTTTGAGAATTACCTCTTAAAAATTGAGAAGCACAAAGAAACATAGGTCCCATGGTTTCCCTTATTTGTAATAACTAGTATAAGTTTAGGACTAGCATAAAAGGTCATAAGCTATGTGCATATGATCATATAGGATGATGTTAAGTGAAATGAACCCCAAGATAGGGACACAACTTGTTTTGTCTTTCTTGCTATTGTTTTTAATGTATTTAAAATGTACTAGGTGATTTTTTTGTTTCTCTTGTATGTTCTTCCCCCACGGTATAACCCCTGTTTTCACTGTGTTTGATGTTGGTGCCCTGCATCTTGTATGTACATTTTTTTTAATTTGGGGAGGGAAGGGAAATAACAAAATGCTGAAGCAAGGATACAGGTTGACCTATTGTAACAGTGACATATACAAGAAACTATGTTGAAAACAACTTTACAACTTGGGGGGGGGTTGGGGAGTTAGGAAGGTGGGGAGGGAAGGGATGATAGGGGAAAAACAAAGAAGGAGGTAACAATGCATGAAAGGAAATGTACTCATTACCTTACTCATGTAACTGTAACCCCTCTGTATACTATTTTTACAATAAAAAAAATTGGGAAGCAGCAAGGCGTAGTGGAAAGAAGATGGGAAGCAACCATGTAGATTGTGGTCTGAGTCTCAGCTCGCTTCTCTCCCTGTTGTTGGGTGGACTCCTTAACTTCCTTCTGCCTTGGTTTTCTCATCGGCAGCATGGGGATCATAGTATTTATAGGGCATTGGTATCCAGAGGCTTAGTAGATATGCTATAAGAAGCAAATGGCTGCCTTATGTTATGTCCCTAAAGGGTATACTCAATGACATGCACAGCACCTAATTGAATTCCTCCCATATGTGTCCAAGGCCACCCAGCCTTTCTTGGCCTTCTCTCAAATTATCTGTTAGTGTGAGTTCTGAAAAGTAATCTGATTTTATCATAGTCTCAGTGTGGGGAAATGCTTAGAAAAGTATCTCTACAACAATGAACCCATCTATCTTGCTACAGGATCAAATTAAATGTTTTTTGGATTGTCCAATATTTATCTTTCACTTCTCCTCTTCATTAGTAGTGCTAATGGAGACCTAATTAACATAGAATTGGTTAGTCATATCTCTTGGTTTCTTCAGATTCCACAGTAGCAAGACTATGTGGTGCTTTTATGATTCCTTTTGTTTCTCTACATCTAGAGAAAGAGTGAGAGAGTGGGAGAAGATGATTTAAGAAGTCATTTACATCCCCAAGATATTCAGGGTACATTTGGGTAATATGTTTTGGAGACAGTTTTAGTTTAGAGAGATACCTTCCTCATACCTATTCCCACCCTTTTTCCTCTTTGAATTGGAGAAATTGTGAGTGATGAGAGAGATAAACCCTGAATTGCCTTCACCAGATTCTACCTGCAGACTTTTACCTTCTACTGACTTTGGTTCCTTGATTCAAAAGCCCAGGGCCTGTGTGATTCTGACTAGGGCTGAGTAGTGTTTCTATTATCAGAGAGAATTGTGAACTATAGAAGGTTGGGGAAACTTCATTTTTAGTGAACCCCAAACCCCATTCTCTCTCTCTCTTTCTCTCTCTCTCTTTCTCTCTCACATGTGTGTGTGTGTGTGTGTGTGTGTGTGTGTGTGTGTGTGTGTTACTAGGGCTTGACCTCAGGCCCTTGTGCTCTCACTTGGCTTTTTCCTCTAAGGCTTTATCAGTGGAGTCACACCTCCACTTTCTCTTCCTGCTTTCTGTTGGCTAATGGGAGATATGAGTCTCAAGGACTTCCCTGCCTTGGTCTGGCTTCTAACTGAGATCCTCAGGTCTTAACCTCCTGAGTAGCTAGGTTTATAGGCATGAGCCATTGGCATCCAGCTCCAACTCATACTTAAAGAACAACAAAATTGACAAAACAAACCATCTGTCCTCAAACAACAAACTTGTATTGAAGCAATGCCCAGAAGGAATGAGCAAACTTAGGGTGAGGCCTTATTTTGACAAGACAGCAATATTCACATTTGGTAGGCAAATTCCAATTTTAGACTGATCCATGCATCCATCCATCACCCAGTGGAATTGATGGAGATGAAAGAAAATATATTAGTAAGAACTTCCAAAATTGGTTCCAGAAAAATATTTCCTGGAAAATTCATTGTCCTATCTACAAGAGTACTTGAAGGAACAGATTTTCTTGCTATGTCTTTTAAGTAATACATTGTGTACAAAAACTTAAAACATTAAAACCTTGTTAATAATGATTCTGAAAATATTTTCCTATCTTAGTTTTAATAAAGGATACCATATTCAAGAGAAGTATTGTTGGACTTAAATCTGAAACCAATGTAATAGCATTGTTGTTCTTTTTCATTTGGAAGTGCTTATATTTTGGAATGTGTTTATCAATCTTGACCTCAGATGCTTCTCTTGATTCAAAAATTTGGAAACCGTTTTGCTGGAGGAAGTCAAAGGCAAGTACTGGTTGTGAATTGGGCCCTTGGCTGGTTTGTGATGAGCTGGTCTTGTCCTTTGGGAGAACTAAGATGCTGAAGCCACAGTTTCTTTGTTTGTACCAAAACATAACAAAATAGAGAAGGCATTCTCTAAGAGCAAGATAATTATTAGATATATTCATGAATTCAGTAAATGAAAGAGGAACTTGAGGAAAAGGAAATGGAGGCAAGAAATGGCATTTTCCCTGTATAATTACCTCTTGTTTTAAAACTCTGTTGTTTTGGCTTATTTTCAAAGTGTGGTATGTTGTACTGTTGTTCCAACTTGTCAAATTCTCAATATAAAATCCACTTGAAACATTTATTTTCCTTGTTCTTTTTTCGAGGCTGCTTCTTTGGGTCTCTTAGAGATGATTAAGAGCTGTAATCTGCAAGGATTTGTATAGCATTTTTGGCCATGATAGTGCAGAACAGAATAGATGGATTGTAGCATCTGCTTATTAGCAGAGTCTCACAGGTCTCCTGCCTGCCTTTCTACCAGTGCAGGAATGCTCTCTGCTCTCTGCTCTTTTCACCTCTGCTAGATAAATGGCAGAAAGGGGATCTCACTGTTGAATGAGCAGTCCTACCACTTTTGAAATGCAGGATTAGTAAACTAGGGAGCTCTCCCTCCATCTACACATATTGGCCATTCAGTAAAAATTGATGAGTAAATGAATGATGAAGGAGTGAAATCTTGGAGCTGCTTCCCACTTCTTTACAGGGTGGCTAAGACCCTCAACATTTTTGGAAGATGACAAATATGTCCTTGAATTTTTTTTTTTTGTCCAGCTAATAGCCTTAATGATTCCAGTCTTAACACATTGTTTAGACATTTTCTCTCCTTGCTTTCTGCTGGATAGATTTGTGTGTCAGTGTGTTTTTTTTTTAAGTGCTTGTAAAAATACCTGAAAGAAATGTCCCAGATACTATCTGATGAGCAGAGCGCTGTAGAGCATTTCTCTCATGGGCTGAGCACTAGTATTCATGAAGGCAAAATTCTCTGTATCTTCTGGGTCCCCCATGATTAGATGGGTATATAATAGGTAGAGGTGAGATCAGCCTTAAGCCAACTGTCTCTGTTTGAAATGTTTGACCCTGGGCAAATTAAACTTCTCTGTTCCTCAGTATCCTCATCTGCAAAATTAGGGTTAATCATAGTACTTAATTATAGGCTATTGTAAGAAATAAATGAATTAGTTTGTGCCAAGTGCTTAAAACATTGTCTGGAAAATAAGAAGGTACTAGGCATGTTTGTTGTGTTAGTTTTTATTGAACTAACAAAAAAAAAAAAAACCCTGTGTTACTATCTAAAGCACAGTTAACTTTTCCTTTGAGCTTTACAACACAGTTCTGTTTAACTCCTAGATCTGCCATTTTGTATTCTTGGGCAAGTTAACTTACCTTTTTAGGCATCTGTCTCCTCATTTGCAAAACAAAAAAAGTGCATGAAGGGATATTATATGGCATTTGGAGGGCTGTAATTAAGATTCCTGAAGCCAGTAGCCATGGTTTATATGTCTTTGTTTTAGTTGTTATTGTTGTTTTGATTTTTACGCTACCTGATAGGCCATGTGGATAACCACTGCTATATTAAAGGAGGAAATATCTGAATTAAGCTTTCCCTTATGGGTCCTGGCTTAGAGTGGAAAATGAAGCTCTATGCTATTTCAGATTGTGTACTCACAAGTGTATGGAGTGTTTTTCCTGGTTGTTTTGAAGGATACATTGTTTGCCACTGTGAATTGTGTAATTGATCTCGGCATCAGGATAAATCGACTTACTTCACTACCTCTCTTCCCAATCATTACTGTCAAGAATTCTAGGGACTATTTAGATTGGTAGTTCTATTGTCCACCGGTCTTTGATCAGGTGAGTAACAAAGGTTATAACCATATTCTGGTGACTCTGGGGTTAATTTTTCTAGTGTCCTTAAAGCATGAGACAACTGAGCTGTAGAGTATTTATTAAAAATGGTTTGTGGTTATTAATGTTTTCAAATCTTGGATGATTTTTTAATTCAGTTTTTTATTGTGAAAATACTGTACAAAGGGGTCACAGTTACATGAGCAAGGTAATGAATACATTTCTTATCCTGCATTGTTGTCTCCTCCTTTGTTTTTCCCCTACCATCCCTTCCCTCCCACCTCCTCAGCTAATGTTGGATGATTTTAAAGGTAGGTTAAACTGATAAAGTGAATATAAATTAAAACCAGTTAAATAGAGGAGCCCCTACACCCTTCTTGTCTTTGGTGTGCTTAGAATTCCATAAAATGTATGGGTTTCAAAATCCTTGCCTTGTTTTGAATGTTTCTAATAAGATGGAGTAAAGTGGCTTATACCTCCTGAGACATGGAACTGTTACCCAGGAATGCTACTTGGCGCACATATAAAGAAAGCACGGGTCTGTTGATTCATAAAAAGAATGTGTGGCTGATTTTCCTGGGATATGTGCATTGTTTTCACAGAAGAATTTCATTTTTCACTCCCTCTCAACTGTGTATCACTTGCACACGTTTGCAGTTCATCAGTTGTGATCCCCAAAGTCTTACTCCATCTCTCAAACTACTTCCTCCTTCCTTCCAACTACTGGAAGAGAAGACAAAGATTCTATGAAGAGAAGGGAGATTTTCTTAAATGCCTCATTTTCCTGAGTGTAGGGGGCTTAATGAATCTGAGCAGTGGCCTTGACATTGCTCGTGACTCTGTGCAAGGGTGAGACAAATTGGAAACGGTGTGAGAGGATGTTTGCCTATTTTTACTAGTGTCTGTGCGCGCATGCGTGGGTGTATGCATGTGTGTGCATATGTGTATGTTTGTGCATGTGGCAGCTCTCTGCTTTGAAGTCTCAAGGCTGTATTTTAGGTTGGCTGTACAGAAATGAGATCATTCTGCACAGCTTCATCCTCAAAACTCAAAATACACCAAGTGGAAGACTGAAAGCTCATCTAATAAAAATCTCTTGTGTTGAGTGTCACTGTTGTGGCGGCTGCCAACAAAATGTAAACTCTTTTCATTGCAGGAAAGAGTCATAGCTTTGACTTGAAAAGCAATGACTTTTTCCTGCAATGAAACTAGTATTTATTTTCTTCTGAAGAGATTTTCTTAGAAAATAGAGTGTGCAAGGATTAGTGCTGACTACTTTATTTCAGATACCCAGCTGTCAATTTTGCTGTGAAGCCTGCAGTTTCCCTTTGGGTGCTTGATGTAGTAGAAAGAGCAGTGATCTCCAGTTTTGTTCTTCTTCAGCCACCAAGACCTAAAGAGTTAATAGCTTTGAGAGAAAAAGGCTCTAGGAGGAAAGTAAGATTCCTCTAGGTGGAAAGCCATTGCGGTTAAATATGAGACCTTTTGTGCCAGATTGACAGAAATCAAATTGTGGCTGTCAGTACATAACTGGGGCAGGTTGTTGCATTTAAGCCTCAGTTTCCTCATCCGTGTGATGGTATAGTGTACACTATCTGGCATAGTGTACACCATCGTTCTTGCAGTAAATCAGTTACTTAAAGCATTAGTGTAGATGTGAGTTGTGGAAAGAATAGAGCACATGTCCTGTACATGCTTTCTCTCATTTGTACAGTTGCACTGAGAGGATTCATCCTGTCTAGCATGAGGTGGAATTTGTTGGAAGGTGGGACCCTGGAGTGTGGCAGGGGATGCACTTCATTGCTTCTTTTATTTCATTTTTTAATTTGTTATTGTAAAGATGATGTACAGAGAGATTACAGCTACATAAGTCAGTTATTGAGTACATTTCTTTGAACAGTGTCACACTCTCCCTTATTTCCTCCCAGTTTTTCCTCTCCCAACCCCCCTTCCCTGCCCCACTCCTGAATTGCTTTTTGCAAGTCAGAGATCTCTGCATTTTCCTGTAAACAAATTTCTAGTGGAAACAATTTTTAGGAAAGAATCTGACTTTCATTTGTGTGTGTGTGTGTGTGTGTGTGCTTGTGCGTGCACAAGGGTCCATGCACACACGCACTTAATTGAAGATAAGACTCTTATGGACTTTTCTGTCCCAGCTGGCTTTGAATTGTGATCCTCAGATTTCAGCCTCCTTAGTAGCTAGGATTACAGGTGTGAAACACGGGGGCCCAACTTCTGACTTCCA
This sequence comes from Dipodomys ordii, assembly GCF_000151885.1. Taxonomy (NCBI): domain Eukaryota; kingdom Metazoa; phylum Chordata; class Mammalia; order Rodentia; family Heteromyidae; genus Dipodomys; species Dipodomys ordii. The sequence continues at coordinate 4,249,256 of NW_012267267.1, forward strand.
ATTTTGAGAGGAAAACTGACTAGCATCTCTCTTCAGAAGTAAACAGTTTAGGAGATATTTTGCAGGGCCGGAAGTAAATGAATGATGTGTGCTGCCATAGTTCATCAATAAACTGGTAAATTTACTAGGAAGATGGCAAATGAGACAAGGCTTCCTTATGGAAGCATACAGGAGAAGCTGCTCAAGCCTCCCTTGGGGAGAACTCTCTCTACCTGAGCCTAGTTCTCATTAGGGAATACTCCTGTGTATCCAGAGCTTTACCCTGTGAACCTGTCTGGCATCCTATTCAATTTCATGTCAATTTTTTTCTGGTCATCTTGGGCCTGGGTGCTGTCCTTGAGCTCTTCAGCTCAAGGCTAGCACTCTACTACGTGAGCCACAGCACCACTTCTTCATGTCATTTTTTTTGTCTCCTTTTTGTTGGTGATGGGGATTGAACCCAAGGCGTAGGTGCTGTCTCCTGAGCCCTTTTGCTTAAGGCTAGTGCTCTACCACTTTGAGCCACAGCTTCACTTCCAGTTTTCCGGTGGTTAATTGGAAATAAGAGTCTCACAGGGACTTTTCTGCCCAGGCTGGCTTTGAACCACGATCCTTAGATCTCAGCCTCTTCAGTGGTTAGGGTTATAGGAGTGATCCACCAGAGCTCAGCCTTTTACTCCTTTATGGCTTTGACATATAGCCCGTAAACTGTCATCTGTGGGCAGGTCAGGTGGCCTAGGAGCTTCAGTATGTCATTGTGTTCCTTTCCTTTCCTGCTAGTAGAAAACTAGGGAGTGGAAAGGGTCTGACAGGATACCTGTGGATGCTTTTGTTCCAAACTTAACCTTTTCATTTCTCATTGGCTTAGGGAATACTTCACCATTTCTGGGCCATGAAGCATTGATTGGAAATGAACAGACACGAACAGAAGTGAATCCAACTGTGGATTCACAGTCTTCAGCTCTCCAGTTTCCAGCAGCTAGTGACTGTCCCTTTGCCTTTTTCCTGCCTCTTCTAATCTATCCACCACATTGTAGCTGAAACAGTTTTGTTACCAGAAATCTGATCATGAGGCCGCTGAGCTTACAACTCTTTAATGGCTGACACTTGCTTAGAGACGAAGGACTGAAATCCATATTGTGGCTTGGCTCACAGTCTCCTGGCATCAGTCCCTGCTGACTTGCTCCTCAGTCCTGGACATTTTTATCTTCTTTCCAGAACACTGAAAGACAGAGTCCTTCCTATCCCCATTCCTCTCCCTGCTTGTTTTCATGTGCTTTGCTCTATTTAGAAGCACTATCAAGCATTTCCCGCCACTTATTGTAGAGTTTATACTTATTTCTTGTCTGTCTCCCCAACAAGAGCACAGTCACTCTAATCACCAACTAGTCACACTGTAGCTGTACACCCATTTATTGAATAACTTCATTTGTTCCTTCCCTAGCAGCTTTGACAATCAATATATTAAAGCTTATATTAAAAGGAAAACTTAGTTTAAGAGAAGATAAAAACACATGAAGGCAGGAAAAGTGTATTTTTTAAAAAAATATTTATTTATTTTTTATTGCTACTAGTCCTGGGGCTTGAACTTGGGACCTGGGTGCTGTCCCTTAGTTTTTCTTGAGAGGCTGGTGCTCTCCAAGTTGAGTCACAGCTCCACTTCTGGCTTTTTGTTGCTTAATTAAAGATAAGACTCTCTCCAATGCTTTGAACTACAATTCTTTGATTTTAGCCTCGTGAGTAGCTAGAATTACAGGTATGAACCATTGATACCTGTCTTATAGGTGGGAAACCCAACTATATTACTTACTTACTTAATTTATAAGATAGTATCATATCAGGCTGGCCTTCTGATTCTATTTCCCCAGTCCAATTACAGCTGTGCATCACCGTGCTCTGCTCAGATTACTTAATTCTTAGCTTCTAGTGAAAAGAAGCACATCTGGAGTGAATAGTATTTCCTGACAATACAGGTGACTTGAAAATATTGAAACGAATCCACTTCTTAAATAAGTGAAATCTCTAACTCTTGTTGTAAAGGTATCTTCTAGTATGGTTTTGCCAAAGGGACAGAGTTTAAAAAGGGTGTACGTAAGATGACAAGGGACTAAAAGCCTGTGAATAGTCTATGAAGTGCTTTAGACAACTGGTGATCTGGGCTGAGAGTTATGGCCACAGATGTGGCAACTACCTGCCTTTCTGGAAGCATTGTGTATACTCCCAGGGACACCAATATGTTCTGTGAAGAAAGAATCTTCTAGACAGGTAAGTTTACTAAACACTACATATTTTTACATAAAGCAGTAAAAACTGATTGAATGAGTCTGGGGAATGAGAAAATATCCTTTACATATTATATACAGCCTATTCTTGGGAATGCAGAACACATGAGAAGTCTGAAATGTGTTATTTAGCTGTTTAATTCTCTATTTTTCCAACTTATTTGACCATAGAAAAATTATTTTAGGATAGCCTTCAGGGAAACAATGTTTCCTGGGGAAATGCTACTGATCTCTTAAAAAAAAGTACCAGTATAGCTGGGCGCTGGTGGCTCACGCCTGTAATCCTAGCTACTCAGGAGGCTGAGATCTGAGGATCATGGTTCAAAGCCAGCCCAGGCAGGAAAGTCCGTGAGACTCTTATCTCCAATTAAATACTAGAAAGCTGAAAGTGGCGCATTGGCTCAAGTGGTAGAGCACTTGCCTTGAGCTAAAAGAGCGTAAGGACCTGAGTCCTTGAGCTAAAACAGCGGAAGGACCGAGCTAAAAGAGTGCCCAGGCCCTGAATTCAAGCCCCATGACCGACAAAGAATAAAAAAAAAAAAAGTACCAATATAATGAAAAGGTACAAAGGTACCTTTTGTAAAGGTACAAAAATTGCACTATTTTTATTTCAATAATGAATAGAGGTATTTAAGATACAGAAATTTGAGGAATGAGGGTATTTTTTTTTCTTTTGAGGAGGTGGGTCATCTGCCTTTCATAAAGATTTCTGGTTATTCTGACCGTTTGTTGGGTCTCTTGTCTGGGGTAACACAGGAATTTACCTAAAATCTGTGCCTACTTTGTCATCTGTAGAATACTGGTAAAAATGGTGGTAAGGACAAGGCTCCTCTAAGAGTTAAACATGATGATATTTATGTAATGCAGAGAACAGAGCCTGTTTCAAGAAACTGCTTAATAAATGTTGGCTATGATTATTAATATTGTGGATTAAAGAATGCCAGGGAATTAACAAGCATAGAGAGATTACAGCTCTTTATTCAAAACAAAATCAAGAAATATGTAATGAATACAAAATATTCTTCTCATTGGGCTCTTTCCAGCTTGAGTCTGGGGAAAATATATTTAGAAGCTGATGGAGTAGTAGGATCCCAGTTGGGGAAAAAACCCCAGGCTCCCTGTGAGTGGGGAGAACCACAATGTATGTTCCTCCATTACTGCTGTTGAAGCCATGCTATGCACACCCCAATTAGTAATCATGATTAGCCTTAGATGGCTAAGCCCAAAATTGTTTCTTTGAAGAACACTTTGCCTGTTAAAGAGTTTGAATCCAGTAAATTTACTAGTGACTTATTTGAGCTCTGTTTTAGGTGTTGTTTCTCTTGTTGATTATGCCAGGTTCTTTTTGGTTCCTGGCCATTTTAAATGTAAAAGAAAGAATGTATTATGTTCTACTTACTCTGTAGAGAAAGTTGCATCTTCACCCATCAATCCATCAGTCCATCTACCTACCCATCCATCTACCCATCCATCCATCCATCCATCCACCCACCCACCCACTCACCCACTCATCTATTCACCCTTCCACTCATCTATCCATCTATCCAATAAGTACTTATTCATCATCCAACTCTAGCCAAGTACTCTTATCCCACTTCTAAGCCCCAGAGTGTAGTTCAAATATGGAATTTGAAATTGTTTAGGTCTTTGAAAGTTATTTATGTAAGTGAAGGAGACCTTTCTTCTTCTTCTTTTTTTATTGTGAAAATACTGTACAGAGGGGCCACAATTACATGGGCAAGATAATGAGTACATTTCTTATCAAGCATTATTGCCTCCTCCTTTGTTTCTCCTTCCCATCCCCCTTCCCCCCCTGCCAAAGTTGTAAAGTACATTTTTCAACATAACGATTTGTACATCTCATTGTTGCAATGGGTCCACCTGTATCCCTATTTAAATGATTTGTTTTTTC
>NW_012267267.1:4254323-4298708 GCF_000151885.1 Dipodomys ordii
TGGGCTTTCTATTGATCTTGCTAGCTATGTCCTTTGCCATGCAGAAGCTCTGCAACTTCATGTAATCCCATTTGTCCAACTTTTCTTTGATTTGTTGTGTTTCTGGGTCCAGGAGACCTTTTTGTCTCAACTCTTGTCCTCTTCACTTGAAAATTCTGTTCTGTGCACCAGTGTGCCTTTGTAAGAGTAATAATGGAGATAAGATTAAGACCTTAAAATGTTCTTTTTATAGGTAGAAATACATAGAGGAAGGGTTAATTACTGAATAATTAATTCAGTAGCCGGTGATTCTGCAGTCCTTAGTCACTTATCCGTATGCACAGCTACCCTTATGCTCATCCTAATGGATATCTTTAATAATACTGTATTGTAAACATAAATGAGTTTCTTTAGGCATGTCTCTTTTTGGTTGACTATTTGTGAAGAGTTCCATCTGAAGCAATCTTCACAATACAGATAAAACTTTGGCAAATCCATTTTTGACCTGGGCATTCAAGCTTCCTAAAATTACTGACAGCTAGGAAGTATGAGAGACAGGGAGCTAGAAAGGTAGTCATTCTGGCTCCAGGCTCCAGAGGCCCTGGCATGTATGTGAATCAAGCAAGAGACACAGCCACCAGGACCAATCCGGTTGCCTTTTGAGGGACCTCTGCTCAGAATCAGGTGGAGAATATTTTAAATAGTGGGCAACAATTCTCTAATATTAATCACACTACATCTAAATGACCACCTCTTCTCACTACCAGAGTTATTTTGTGTAGGGGATTCTTATTTGTACAAGGAGAAATTCATTTTCTGTAGGCTAGTTGTAAGTATTTACTCAACAGATACCTATCGAGATGATTATATACAAAAGTTTTCCAGGCCTAGCAGTACAAAGGTGAATGAGGCAGATGGGGCTTCTACTCTTAGGGAACTATAACATAGTATAGGTTTGGTCCAGTGAATTAATTAGGAATGACTGCTTGGAGGGTTGGTTGGGGGGCAGATTTTGAAGCTTCCTACAATTTACAGAAACTAATTCATACCATCTTCCATGAGGATAGAGGAGACAGATGTGTCGTTGTCTCTGCTCTTCTGGGAAAGAGGCAGGGAGGTACAGTTCAGGACCCCATGTGGGGTAGGGCAGGGTCATACAGGATACTCTGAGGAGCACCGGGTTGACATTCTGAGCTGGGATATGGAACAGTAGTAGGAATTCATCAGGTGAAGGTGTTCATCAGGAAAAGGTAAACAAAGAAGGCACAGTTAGAACCCAGAGGTAAGGACTAACAGGAAAGGCAAATTGTTCTCTGAACAAGGAAGATGAGCAGCAATTCAAAGATGAGACCATGTGGAGGAACTGAATGTTATATCCTAGAAGGACCTTGACACAGCACCAAAAAATACTGAAATATATCAATCTGGAAGCTCTAGCTTCTAGCCTTCTAGCCTTTTAAAATGACAATGACTTGATTAGACCAAGATGACATACAAGGTGATAGATCAGACTAGAGGTCAGCAGAAGGCACAGAGTTTGGAAGGCATGTGAACTTGAGGATGGCTTCATCTGAAACCAGATGCTTCAAACATATTTGAGTCTAGTGAGATACTTAAGAGGGATGATTGTAAACTTACGCACTTTGGATCACACAACCAAATTGTATAAGAAAATATGGCAGGATGCTTAGGCTGGCAATAGTATGTGTGAAAATGATCAGTTTTTTTTTTTTTGGTAAACCTTACCAGTTCACAGTATGATGAGGCTGATTTGAGAAAACAGAGTGTGTTGGGCATATTGTTCCTAAAGAGGCAAAATAGTCCTGGGTACTCCTGCCATGGTCAGATCTTAAGGAATTTCCTGTGAAGAATTGAAAGATAAAAATTAACCAGGTACCAATGGCTCGTTCCTGAAATCCTGGCTACTCAGGAGGATGAGATCTGAAGGCTGGAGTTTGAAGCCAGCCTGGGTAGGAAAGTCACTGTGAGACTCTTATCTCCAATAAACTACTGAGAAAAAACCAGAAGTGGCACTGTGGCTCAAGTGGTAGAGTGCTAGCTTGGAACACAAGGAGGCTCAGGGACAGTGCCCAGGCCCTGAGTTCAAGCCCCAGGACTGGCAAAAAAAAAAAGAGAAGAAGATAAAAATTGGCACATGTACAGAGGAAAACAACTAGGTTATTAAGATATTTTGGTTGGTTGATGACTTTGAGATTGCTAAATCTGGAAAGAGCAAAGCAAAGTTCTGTTCTTAAATATTTCAACTCTAGCCCAAAAGTTAGTTGTATGTTTTATAGGGAGATGTTTCTGGAGCGCAAATTTGAGCTCAGTTTCTGGGTAAAGCCACCAAAGAAAAGAGCTTCTGCTAAAGGAACCAGCCAAATAGCTTTAGTCGAGTTCCTGCTTTGGAGATGAATAACTATTCTGAGAAAAGGCTGAAAACATTTGTTGAAGATGTTGTCAGAAGGGCTGACCTAATAGTTAGTATTTGGCCGCAGGTAGTCCTTTGAGCTCTGAAAAATTTCAATGAGAGAGACAGAGACAGAGACATAGAGACAGAGAGATTCCAGCTTAAGCCAGATGCTGGTGATTCACACCTGCAATCTTAGCTACTCAGGAGAATGAGATCTTACAGAAAAGTCTATAAGACTCTTATATGCAATAAAAGAGCTGGAAGTGGAGGTATGGCTCAAATGCTAGAGTGCCAGCTTTGAGCAAAAAGCTAACAGACAGAAGACAGGCCCCAAGTTCAAGCTCTAGTACTGGCACACACAATAAATAAAACATAAACAATACATAAATATTAGCTCTGTACGGGAGTACTGTGTGTGCTGAAGCCAGTAAATGTATTTGAGTCAGCCTTTTAGATGAGTCTATGGTTGAGATGATGGTGGTAATGATAATGATTATTATTTTGGTAGTGCTGGAGTTTGAACTCAAGGTCCTCAGGTTTACTAGACAGGTGCTCCATTACCTGAGCCCTTTTGCTTTTATTTTATTCTTAGGGGTTTTGAGCTTTTGTTCTTGCTGGCCTTCAACCTTTGTTCTTCTTTGTCTCAGAGTAGCTGGGATTACACATGTGCTCTATTACATCCGGCTTTTGAAAAGATTTCTTGTTGGGGCAAGTTTCTTGACTCTCTGTGATGACAGTGGAATCCTTTTGTTCCTCACCTGGACTTTCCTTGTTCTATTCTTTTTTTTTTCAAATTTTTTATTGTGATTAAGTGGTTACATAATTTCCCAAATTTCACAGTATTGTGGGATAGTGATGCTCAGTTAAAGTCACAAACACATTCTAACTTTCCTGGAGCAAATTGTCTATCACGGTCTATAACATTTATGAGTTCTATGAGCTTTCTTCCACATTGGGTGATATGGACATTTCTTTTGTTTTGCATAGCATCAGCTGTTCCCTCTTTCCCACTTGTTCCCTCCCTCCCATCACTGCCATTAAGTTGCTTAGTTCATTTTGGTCAATGTCCAGTGCAGCTGATGGGTCCTGCTGTTACATGTTTTCCCCTGATTCCCTCTAGTTCTGTGTCGTCCTCCTGGTTTCCCTCTGGTATGCACATATATACCATACATGTGATCAGCAGCATGGGGTTATTTAGTAGTGATTTGACCACATGAGTGGAAGTCCTTTGTTTCTTAAATCATATTAATTTTGTCATATCACCTAACATTTTGGATTTAACATCCACTTATCAGGGAGACCATGTACCATTTGTCTCTTTGCTCTTGGCTTACCTCGTTCAACATGATTTCTTCTAGCTCTATCCATTTCCCTGCAAATGCCATTATTTTGTCATTTCTAATGGCTGCATAATATTCCACTGTGTATCGATACTACAATTTTTGGATCTATTCATCTGTGGTGGGATATCTGGGTTGTTTCCATATCCTGGCTATTGTGAACAGTGCTGCAATAAGCATGGAGGTTCATGTGTCCTTGTATACTAGTTCCTGTTGTTCAGGATAGATGCCTAGAAGTGGTATGACTGGGTCATAAGGGAGGTCAATATTAGGCTTTCTGAGGACCCTCCAGACTGCTTTCCAAAGTGGTTGTATAAGTGTACATTCCCACCAGCAGTGTAATAGGGTTCCTCTTTCTCCACATCCCCTCCAACATTTGTCGGCTGATTTGAGGATGTGGACCATTCTGACTTGGGTAAGGTGGTATCTCAGGGTTGTCCCATGTTCTATTCTTGTAATCCTCATTTCCTTAAAAAATTTCCTCCTGCCCTTGCTTCCTGGGCAAACCACTCAAAGGTACTACATATTTGCCCAGAAAGGAAGACACTTCTAATAAAAATACCTATAACCTGGTTGCCTGGGCTGGGCGGGGAGGATACAAAAGCTCCCTTTCCCAGCTCTCAGCTTTTGTTCAAACCTGTGTTATGACTGGGTGAAATGAGCTGGCTTCAGAGCAAAGTCCAGGAAGTACAAGCTACCCTGTAGCTGATTGGCATCCTCTGCCACTCAGGACTGCACAACCCATGTTGTCTCTGGCTGCCAGCCCCTGTCAGATGTTTTGCCAACTTCAGCCCTTTTCATGCCAGGTTTCCCCGTTCTCCTGATCTTCCTTTTCCCCAGCCCAGGAGGAACCTTTTTTCCAGAGAGCTAAGCAGACATTAGGGATGCACTGGTTCATAGATGTGCTGTCTTTGTGGCAACTCTCGCTGGAGGGAGGGAGAAGAGCCAAACTCTGGTTCAGCACCTCCTCCTGGTTTCCCTCAATGCCTGGTAATCACTTGTTTGCATTGCCAAGAATGCCTGACTGGGTAATGTCAACAGGGCGAAAACAGAGAGAGGAGCATCCTGGATTCTGCTAAAGGGAGTAATCCCTTCCTGCTCTGCAGGCGATTCTGTGGCTCTCTGCAGACAGCGTGGCTGGTGTCATTCCTCTTGCACTGATGGCCAGCAGCCCCCACAGTGCACTTGGATGCTTTGTGCGGTTGTTTCAGCGGGCTATCTCTGGTGCTTCTCATATGGAGATTGGCACCATCGTCTTGCTTATGGTCTTGTGGCACTCCATTCCTGTTAGCTTTCCAGCCTGCTATTCAAAGGTTTCTGTTAGGCCAGATTTGTGAGAGTCACACCTTGGAACGGACATGAGGAATGCAAGATGACCGTTTATTTTCAATGCCTGACCCAGTTGTTTCCAAGCCTACGCCAGGGCCACAGACCTAGAACTTCACAGATCATTTCCTTGGGTGCTGCATGCAGGGTTGGAAGCTTACATGGTTGCAGGGGATAGTCTGGTAACTCCTCTTACGCGGTCATGCTCTGTCTGCTTCTTCTATTCTGGCTTTGATGCTCTAGCTCTCACCCAGGCTGTTTTCACTGCTTACCAGGAAATTGTGAAGAGTCATGGTGCACAGTGGCTTACAGTTCTGTTGAGGCAAAGTTCTGGCTGGAGTGAGTCATGTGGCTGGTGGGAAGAGCTGGGTGATCACCTAACCTCCACACACACTCATGGGGCATTCACAGATTGGGGGCAGGGATAGGAGTCTCTGGGCCTTCCCCTTAAGAGTGTTGAAGGCCATCTGCTACACAATTTTCTCTGATTTAGAGAAGGAATATGTTTTCCTCTTAGGGCTTATATTTCTTCCTTCTCCAAAAGAGACTTTTATTTTTTAAATGAGGGGAAAAAACCCCTCCATACTCAACTGTCCATCTCTACCCTGGCATAGAGCCAGATTAAATGTACAGCTCTCTCAACTCAACCCAGTCCCACTACATATTCCACTGCAGGCAGGTGGGATGAGAATGGGAGCTGAAGTTGAACGACTTTGAATGATTACAAGTTCACTTGGATACTTGGTGTTTTTCTGCCCCATATAAAGAAGGGTGGAAGGATTCCGACCTTTCCACGCTCCCTCCTTTTCCCAAATGAATTTCCTGTTTGTTGGAGGTGCTAGATTAACAGTCTAGGAGACCAAGGCTTTCCTTTCCGTCTCCTCCTGGGCCGTTGGGTACAAGCCTATGTGGGTGGCTTGGAGCATGTCTTTGGAGAGTGGGCATAGAATACCTGTGAGGGAGCAAGAGGAGGTGGTCTGGTTCCATGTAGGAGCTTGGGATGTGTCTTCTCTTCCAATGAGAATCTATGGGGAAGGAAGAGGAGAGCAGGGGATCAGGATCAGGGGATTCTATTTTTGACATCCTGACAGGGTCCACAGCTTTTTTTTTTCATAAAGAAGCTGTTTGTCATTATTTTAGAGATTACAAAACACATACAAGTGAATTTTATCAAAATACAACACATTTCTTCTACTATATCCATAAAAATCAATCCTATATAAATAGTACTGAAGATGAATTAAAATTTACAAAGAATTGTTAAAGGTTTCAATCAAAATACTAAAACTATACAGTACAATTACCAATTAACATTTGAAAGAAGTGCAATATCTTTTTAAAAAGTGCTGCCTAAATACTGACTAAAAGAATGGAGCTGAACCCAACTCAGTTTTGCAAAAATTAATGTTGGTGTTTTAGCTAGCCTGTAAGCCTTAATTAAATCGAAGTTGAAAAGAAAGCATAATACATTAAAAATTCCTGTTATATTTCTTTGAAATAAAAAAAAATGAACATAAGAATTGCATATTGTCCAGAGCTTTTTAACTTTGTGGTACATAAGGTATTTTTTGTTTCTATTTTACTCTAATTAAAAAATATATAATTATAAAGGTGATACGAAGAGGTGTAACAGTTACACAAGTCAGGTAAAGGAAACATTTCTTTTTAGACAATGTCACCCTTTCCCTTGCTCTCTCCCAGTTTTTATTTCTGTTTAATTTTATTCTTTGTAATTCGTGTAGATAAATTATAAGTGTTACATCAGCTTTAATACTTGTGTCTACTCATGAAATCTTGACCTAAAGTACCATCATTCTTTACTGTTCTCTGTGACCCCCACTCTCCCTTTGAGGCAATCTATCTCCTTCCCCAACCGCATACTTCACCCGGAAGTAATCACTCTCTGACTTCTATGCTATGCTAATAGCTTATACACTGAGCACTTTTCAAGACTGTTTAGGTAGGAGTTGGGAGCAGCTTTTCCTCTTACCTTGAGCTGGTCTTTGACATCACAGACCTCCATGACCTCATGTCGACAACGAATATAATACTTTCTGCCTTTGAGCAGAAATGCTAATCATAATTGCACTCATCTGTCACTTTGCTTCACTCTTCTAAACACTCAATTCTCTTAGGACACCCTAGATAATAAGTACCATATTTCCTATTTTATATGAAGTGAAACTGAGGTTTAAGAGAGTTTAAGTCACTTGCTTACAGCCATGAAGATGTTCTTATTTAAAAGCCTCTGTGTCCAGAGCTTTAACTCAGGCAGGTCTGAGTGATGGATTTCTGTGAACGAATGTAGCAGTTGAGCACAGGTCATTATTCCCTAAAGGCAGTGTCTGCTAGTTAGAGAAACACTCTTCTTTTTCTCATGTCCTTTTTCCTTACCCTTTAAATATTTACATGAAAAATTCTATACCTGAATGCTTGATGTTGGTAGACAATCTGTAAATTAGAACTATAGGTGCTAAGATTAAGCCTGATTCTAACAACAGGAACTAAGGCAAAACATCTGTCATTAAGACCAACCCTTCTAGTACTTTCTTTCACAGCAAAGAGTTAGGATTAATGTATAGTAGTTAATATTTTTCTGTGATATAAATTAATAAGACAATTACTGAGAATATAGTCAGTAATAATAATGTGATTTTGATTTTCATAGCTACCAGTGTAGTGCCTAATATGTGCTACAGTTATGCTCAGAATTTGTATTTCTAACACTTGCTAGTATTCTGCATACTAGACATTGCAGTGGTTTTTCATTGCTTAATAATAAAGAATCCCCAAATCTATTAGGTTGAAACAATGAATTATTTGTTCACTCATATGGTTTCTAAGGATCAGGAATCTGTGAGCTGGGTAGCTTGGGCACTTGCCGTCAAGCTGTTTGAAGGGTGACTTGGAGCTAGAAATTCTGCTCCAGGTTCCTGCAGCGACTGTTCACAAGAAGTTTCAGAACCTTGACATGTCAGCATCTTGGTAGGGCTGCTCATGATGTGATGATGTGTGATGTGAGGGGGGGCGGAGGGAGGGAGAAAGAGAAAAAAATCATACAGTTGAGAAATGAATGCTCAGAGTGAAACATCTCTAGGAAGTGAATAGGCTGGGATTCTACACTGACCTGGTGAGCTACTCGGCCTTACCTTTCCATAGGAAATGTCCTGTGTAGGAATCCTGCATGTGCACACCTGGGTTTGGTTGTCTTTGCATGTCCCAAAGATTTGTATGTACATACTTATCTACCCTTTTATAGTTAGTATTCCCTAAAGAGCTGGGCATAGCCCAAGATTTGGGTACTGATTTATTTAAAGTATGTTGAAAAGTGTTCAATAGTTGAAAGAGTTTTACTTACATCTTTCTGTAGTTATCTGTTGGTAATTTATAACTGGCTTTATTTGAAGTGGTAGGATTTGAACTTAAGGCTTCATGCTTGTTAGAGACTCCACAGCTTAAGCCATGTCTCTGGTCCCTTTTCCCTAGTTACTCTGAGATAGCATCTTATGCCAAAGCCAACTTGGACTGCTGTCCTCCTGTTTATGTTTTCCATCTTACCTGGGATGAGAGGCACATACTACCACACCCAGCTTTTTTTTTGTGTGTGTGATGGAGTTTTATAAACTTCCTGCTCAAGTTGCCTTCAAATTGTAATCCTCCTGATATCAGCCTCCCGCGTAGCTAAAACTATAGACATAAGCCATTGTTCTCAGTTCGCAACTCGTTTTCACATGAGTGTTTCGATGTTGGAGTCCACTAGTAGTATTTTATTGTGTGAATGAAACACCTCTGAAGGGGATATTTTGCTTTTCCTCTTCTGGGATAAATAAAGAGTTAAATCTCATTGACAAATATTTTGAGGTCCATAGGGGACAGTAGTAAGCTATGCAAAGGTCTAGTGGTGTTTAAGAGTCAAGGAGGTGGGTGTGTTGGTGGTGTTTTCCCAGACCATCCCAAGCCACCCTGGCTTACCACATCCAGAAAAGGACATTTTTACAGTTGCCTCCACTATGAAAGAACCTGACCACTGAGATAAATCTTCCCGTCATGACCTACTTAAGGGAATTTCATTTTAGGGAAAGAATTTGGGGAGATTATATGGTTTCTAGCTGGCCCATTAAAAATGTAAACATTTATCTACTTTTAAATGTCCATACCAAGCAAATAATAAAACTTGCATATCCTTTTCAAGCTCCCCTTCTTTGGAGATCTTGGGATATTTTTCAGAAACAGGAAAATATCACTTTTCTGAATCGTATTCCCTGAGTCCTTCCTGTTGTTATTAATTTACAATTCTGTGCTAAATTAATAAATTATTCATTCCATGCTTCATTCAATTAACATGTATTTTATGCCAGAAGAAATAGGCATAAAATTCCATAATAGATACTGGAGATCAAAAGATGAAAAAAGACACTCTGGGAGCTCACAGTCCACTGGGAAATCCAAGGTAACTTCCAATTTATTTGAAGTCAAAGAAAAAGGAATATTTAACAAAAGGCAGGGTTGCTAGAAGGTCTTCAGGCTATGATGCATCTAGAAGGACGAAGCAGAGTTTGCTGATTACAAGAAGCAAGGAAGGGAAAATGGAAGGTTGGGATACTGGTGGAGGAATCCTAGATGGAAAGAATTGTTTGCAAAGCCACTAAATGCAGAGCCACTTGGGAACCACAGGTTGCCAAGGCTCCAACATGTAACTGTCTCTCTACTTTCAACAACAGAGCAATGAGAATGTTGTCATTTTCTAGGACAGTTATAATTCCAAAGGTTGTGTCATTGTCATTTATTCTAAAAGTGTAGTTCATGATAAGGAGCTCAAGAATGCTAGTCTTTATTCTGAGTCTTATTGTCATGACTAATGGTACTTTTAACCTACATTTTCTACTTCTTTACCAGGCTCCTAGAGAACAAATCTATAATATATTCGATTATGGTTTACCATAGTCAGGTGAGGAAGCATCTCCTATCAAACTATCTCCAGCAAACCTACTAAATATTGTTTCTCCCTGTGTTCTCCAGATTTATAGTAGCCACAGTTCATTTTGATAAGGAGGCCCTGTGCCCAATTGATTGCCGTATAGTTTCCATAAAACCTAGAATTGAATGTGTCTCTAAGAAAAGGAAAGAAACCGAGTATGCTTTATAAAATATGATGAGCAATGCTATCATGTTCATTTATTCCTATAAGCATTTTAAAACATTACAGCAGGTACATGTCTTATGTAATATGCTATAGTCCTATTTGTGGACTGTTTTAGAGGTGAGAAATGCAGAGGATGTGTAGGGAGTTAAAGGCTACTTCCTGCAGGCCATAGTGAGTAGTGACTCTAGGTCTGAAACCTAGCATTTTTCATTTTTTTTTCCTTACTGTAAACCCCATGCTTGTGTAAGAGCTTCGTGGATTAGAACCAGCAGTCCTAGATTGGCCCAGCCATCCTACCACTAATGAATCCTGTGAGCATAAACATGCTGTCAAAACTTTTCTAAACTTTGATTTTTCTCATCTGCAGCACAGAGAAAGTATGCATTTCTGATTTCTAGAAACACAACAGGGAAGGGTGAGGGGATGACAGGAGACCAGTGGCTGCAGCAGCAAAAGCTAGCTTTGTGTGCAATCTGGTTTTCCAAGGTAAACCCTTCCCCAAATCTCCTTCAGGGTGGAAAAACACATTGTGGCCCGGCACCAGTGGCTCACGCCTGTAATTCTAGCTACTCAGGAGGCTGAGATCTGAGGAGTATGGTTCAAAGCCAGCCCAGGCAGGAAAGTCTGTGAGACTCTTATCTCTAATTAAACACCGGAAAACCAAAGGTGGCTCTGTGGCTCAAGTGGTAGAGCATTAGTCTTTAGCTGAAGAGCTGAGGGATATTGCCCAGGCCCAGAGTTCAGGCCCCACTATCAGACTCCCCCAAAAAAGAAAAACACACAGTGACATTAAAGATAGAGTTGATTGTTTCTCCTGTATGAGCCATGTTGGGGATGGCTCTCCTGCATCTACAGTGCTAGACAGTCTTCAGCAGGAAGAATGTTTCTGTGAGGGACGAATGACTGTGAGCCGAGGCAGTAAACATCTTCTGGGCTCAGTGTGGCTGGGAGTTTTTTGTATTGAGAGGGCAGTGAGGCATGAAACCTCAGACTTGTGTGGTACTTTCTGCTACCAAAGTGAGGTCAGAGACTTGCTGCTCAGGGCTCTGGGCTCTGGTCCCTGTTTCCTTGGCTCTGCATCATGTGTGGGCGAGGAGGACTGATAAACACGATATAACCCACCTCCTGGAAGGACACACACAGACTGGGCCAGAAAAGGATGTATTAACATTTGATATTAAAGGCAGTTATTCATTTTGTTTGCTGATAATTGCTTACATGCCAAGTGAAATGAAAAGAGGCTTATTTTCATATTTTAATTCCAAGTGTATTTTTTATGATCTCGACATAAACAAAGTGTGTGTGTGTGTTTTAAATTGAGTGTGGAGTTTTTCTTCTGTTTTTCCTGGTCATTTTTGCTAGACTTATAGACTTCGGTGTTTTAGGCAAACACCAAACAGACTTGGTGCTTTTTTCCATTAAGGAATAACACCGAATGTAGTGGTCATTTCCAAGTGCTGCTACCCAAAGTGATGAAGGGATGATTTTAAAAGTTTATAAGAGAAAGCAATTTGATGATGATAATATATGGCATGAGTTGTACTCTACAGCAGCCTCATCCATCTCTCCATCCATCCATCCATCCGTCTGTCCGTCCATCCATCCATCCATCCATCCATCCATCCATCCATCCATCCACCCATCCACCCATCCATCCATCCATCCATCCACCCACCCATCCATCCATCCATCCATCCATCCATCCATCCATCCATCCATCATTAATTCCCTCCCATCTCCTTCATACATCACTTACATTATACGCATAGGACATTGGTGCAGTTTTTTGTGTGTGAGCCTGGTGTTTATTTTGCTCTCATTAAGAGAGAGGCTTCTATAGCAATGAGACAGTTCAGGGACTGAGTAAGTAGGAGGAATCTAATAAAGGATAAGCATAGGGTTCTGATTTGTTATGGTTTATCACAGAAACCATCACCCTGTGCATAAGCTCTTCCTTCAGGGCATTGGGTTATGAGCTAGCAGAATCAGAAAGATGGAAACGATAGTTACAAATATTCTCCAGTTTGTAGTTTATTTCAATTAGCCACTAGGTTGGAATCTTCCTGGCCAGAAGGCCAAAACCCTTTTTCTACCAAGAGTAACACATCTTAAATGCATGCTGTTTGTTTTGCCAAGAAGACTAAGACATTCAAGTCTTCAACAGGGATGTGGGAATTCTGCATATTTGTTTTCCCTTATTTAAAAAAAGCTCTTGGATATGACGTGTAGAAGCTTTTAGGCCACATTATCTATTCAAACTCAGTATTTCTTTAATAACATATATTTGGAGGATATACAACACTGACAAACTCTTATGGCATGATCACATTTTACATAATTATATGATTCAACCTCAGCTAGAGAAAATTTATCAAGCTATTTTGATAAAACTTTATAACCTCTCAAGATAGAAATGGCATACTATAGCTAGCTGATTGTTGGCCAGAAAAGATACTTGGATAATCTGTTTATCTTCTTTGACACAGGACTATTACTTAGATTCAGAATTACAAATAAATGATTTACATTCTCCATTGAGATATATTTTAATTTTTAGGTTGGCTATATTTGGGAATTGAAACTCTGGGTATAGTGTGTGTGTGTGTGTGTGTGTGTGTGTGTGTGTGTGTGTGTGTGAACTCAGGGCTTGGTTGCTGTCCTTGAGCTTTTTTTGTTCAAGGATAGCTTTCTACCATTTGAGTCACAGTTCCACTTCCAGATTTTTTGTCATTTAAGAAAGAAGGGTCTCAGGAACTTTTCTCCCTGGGCTGGCTTCAAACCTTGACCCTCAGATCTCAGTCTCCTAAGTAGCTAGGATTACAGCCATGAGTCCCAGGAGCCCAACTAGGTATAGTTTTAGCAGTCATTAAAAAATATAATGTATACTTTGGTCTCATTTAGAGAATAGACCTTAGAAAGAGAACAACTTGGAGTTGGGAAGATGGCTCAGTGGTAGAGTGTTTGTTTTGCATGCATGAGGCCCTGGGTTCGATTCCTTAGCACCACATAAGCAGAAAAACCTGGAAGTGGCACTGTGGCTCAGGTGGTAGAGTGCTAGCCTTGAGCCGAAGAGCTGAGAGGCAGTGCCCAGGCCCAAAGTTCAGGCCCCATGACCTACAAAAAAAAAAAAAAAAAGGAAAACAAATAGTTTAAGTAGGGATACAGGGGGACCCATTGCAACAATGAGATGTACAAGTCGTTATGGTTATGTAGAAAATGAAAACGAGCTTTACAACTTTGGTGCAGGGGGGGAGGGGAAGATTGGGTGGGGGGGGGGGGGGGGGAGGATGGAAAGGGATGGGAAGGGGAAACAAAGGAGGAGGCAACAATGCTTGATAAGAAATGTACTCATTATCTTGCCCATGTAATTGTAACCCCTCTGTACAGTATTTTCACAATAATAAAAAGAGAACAACTTTGTTGATCATGTTAGAGACATAGCAAAGGAAGGATGAAATCTGGATGACATTTTGTCATTTTGAGTTTCCCAAACAGAAAAGCTGTCTGGTCATGGGGCCTGAACTCTGGGCCTGGGCGCTGTCCCTCAGCTCTTCAGCTCAAGGCTAGCACTCTACCACTTGAGCCACAGCCCCACTTCTGGCTTTTTTCTTTTTGCTTATGTGGTGCTGAGGAATTGAACCCAGGGCCTCATGCATGCAAGACAAGTGCTCTACCCCTGAGCCACCTTCCCAGCCCCTAAAAGTTATTTTTCTTGAAATCACTATATCGGGGACTATTTGAGCTGATGGTGAATTTTGAAGTAATCCTTAGTTTCTCTTTGTTCTTACTTTGTCCCCTGACAACTAGGACTCAGAGTGGTGAAACCATTGGCCCTGAATACTTACTAGTTATTAAATAATGTGCTCCATTTTTGAAAATTAGAATTTAAGGTGAGAGTTCTTCTAGTCTACCATATTGTATCAACTTTATTTAGTACTGTGTATTATTTCTGCTCAGGAAGTAATACTAGAGATGTCTTGACTTTGATTAGTTAATTCAGATTAGGGGATACATTTTGATTTCACTGCTGCTGTTCAGGTTCAATGGCACTATCAGTTTTTCAATGTCAAGTTGTCATGTAGAAAGCTGAGTTTCCTTGGCTAAATTTGTCCACCTCTCTTAAAAAAATAATGTTCCTCTTAGGCAGAGACTCATCGTTTTCCCCTCATGATTTTCAGTAGCCTTCCTCCCCTCCCCTGTGTAGCTTTGACAGAGCTGATTGTGAACTTCCAATCTCCTGTAATTCCAGCCTTAGTGGGATCTTGAAAATGTATCCTTGAGATGCAAGCTGTGGCTTGTACAAGTTCAGGACTCCCTGTGATTATTCAATAGGAGTGTCACGATTGCCAGATGGACTTGGAGATCATACTATCTGTGTCCCTCCATAATAGTGATATGTACTCATACCTTCCTATGTAGGTAGCTACCATCTTGAGTCTTCTGTTCTTGGTGTATTTTCTCCTATGATTACTTGATATATTTCAGAGTCCATTACGTTCACTCGATAACTTCTATCCTATAAGAAACATGCAAGCAAGTAACAAGACCACTCCTAGAACTAATAGCTCTTGTGATAGCAAGTGAAATACTTTTAGGTTTGGTGAGTAGATCACCAAAGCTTTGCTCAGATTTTATTGACATTTCTGGAAATATAACCCTTTTGTATTCTAAAACTTTAGCTTTATACTATTGGAAACTTTCTCCAAAGGTACTAGGTACCTTCCTTTACTCCAAAAGATTGACTTAAACATTTGGGAGGCAATAAAGAATGCTCCTCCTCCTGCCTTGTGACTTTAAAGTGACTTGTCAGACTTAAATGTTCTTTCTATGTCTAACTGAAGTGCTGGGTTCCGTTTCCTAATCTTGTAATCAGGTAAGATGGTGATGTTGGCAAAGTACCAGTACTGACTGGTGGGATGACAGAGAAAAACTTGACTAGTCTGTGTTTCCTTTTTGAGACATTCTGGAATTTTTTTAAGCAGAGGGGAACTAGTCACTGAAAATGTTATGTGAACATATTTCATCATCTTCTCCAGGATGACTGGTACCCCAAAAGCCTGACATATATACTTTCCATCTCAACCCATTCCAGATGCAGAATAAAAAGACCAGAGTTCGAGTTCTGACTCTATTAATTATTAGGTGGTGAGCTTGAGCAAATCCCTTAATCTCTTGAGGTTAATACTACTACTACTCTGAGAGCTATTAAATGTGTCAACTGAAGTAATAGATGTGGGAATGCTTTGTAAACTGTACAAGGTCATAAAAATTGAATAGTTATTATTCACAGCATTTTCTGTAAGATTTCTCTACAGTTACTTTTGCTCTTAGAATTCTTTTTCTTGTCTGCACTTACTAATGGTTCTTCCTTCCTGCCCTGTCACAGACTTACCTGTGGTGCGGTTAACCCTTCTCCTCCCCCCTTCAGCCCTCTAGGTAGATCTTCTGTAGGCAGGAAGTTTTTAGTTCTAACTTTTTTTTAATCCAGTGTCCTATTTTAAAAAACTGTAATCTTTGACCAAAGGAAATACATAGCACATGGTAGGTATTCAATAAACAGTGAAAAATAATGAAACATGGAAAATAGAAGAAAAGAAAAGGAAACTGAGAAGGAGAGGGGCAAGAAAGTGAAAAGAGAAAAAGGAGAGGGAATGAGGTGGAGTGAAAGGTGGAGACAGAAGGAATGAAAGGGAAAAAGAAAGGGAGAAGGGAAAGGAGAGAGCAGAGCAGGGAAAGAAAGGAAGAGGACTGAGAGGTAAGCTGTGTGGTGCCACACTCCCCCAAAAGGAAGCATTTCCTGTGCCTAGAAGTTCAGGCAAGGCATCTGGAGAAGCTTTGCCTATAGCTTTAGTCCTTCCTGGTCCCTCTGCCCAACTATACAGGAGCGCACAAATATCTCCCAGTTGTCTGAAGGGGAAATGAAGTTAATAAATCGCCCAGAAAGTTTGTCCTTCTCTATGGAAACTACATAAAGTTCTCCTGGCACCCACTGAGAAGCACCAGGAAGGGCAGAGCACTCAGTCACACAGGACTTGGATCTACTTGGATCTTTCCAGAACATGGTTTCAAATGTCAGGTTTGCGCCACTTAGATACAGACTTGGGGAGGTGGGTAGAGCAGGTGACCCCAGACAACTGTGCTAATTTTCCCTCCCTAATCAGCCTCATTCAGTTTCTCCACAACATCCACATGCAGAAGTTTTGGGGTGATTTGGGTTCCTGTATTTGCACACACAGCCATAGTATATTTAACCTTGTCAGTTTTCTGCCAACATATTGCTAGTTGGAGCCTCACCACATATCCGTAGGGTCTTCTGCCTTTTGTTTATCTCTATGCCTTTAGCATTTCCCACCGCATCTCATATTCATTAGGGACTATACATTGAACCACCTGCTTTCAATCAGTTTCACAGCCATTTCATAAAGGTAATATCAATATGTCCATTTTACAGTTGAGGGGGTGAGGCGCTGGTAGGTTTGATGTTTTGTTCATAGTGCTGGACATCAGTCCCAGTTGTTGGATGTATTAAAACTAAGCTTCTTTTCAATAGTGTCATGGCCTTCCTGTCAAGATGTAGATGTGAAATCAAAACAATACTCCTGGTGTTGCTGGCACCAGGAATATCTGTTTTTCCATGAACAGTGTCTTACAATGAATTTAACATCACAGGAGGAAAGGAACTCTCCCTTGTTCTCTGTACAGATCCTCTTCTACTTGTTTGGCTTTATAAATTTCTTCTAATTTACGTGTGGGATTGGACACTGCTATAAAATTACTAGCACCAGGTCTGGGGGCTTAGCGGTAGAGCACCTCCTTCACAGGCATAAGGCCCTGGGTTCAGACCACAGTAACCCCTTCCCCCAGTGTAACACCATAAGCTCTTAGTTCTGGTTTTAAATATCAAGCCAGGTGAAGGGGTAGGAAGAACTTCTCATCATTAGGGAAGGGAAAACCACTTAAGTATCAGAACAGACACCATATGGCAGAGATTTTTTTTCTTTTTTTCTTTAAAGATAGTGTGTTATTTCTATCCTCTAGAGACAGCCCAGTAATGGCCTGTTACCACCTCATCCAGGTCTCGGAGAAGAATCTGGGGTTTAGGAGTTAGTGAGACTAGTATTTTTCCAATTAACTTTGTAAGGCAAATGTGCCTGCTCATGATACTAATTTCTATGCTCACCCCCAAAGAAAGGCATTTCTAAGAGGCCATTTTTAATATAACGAGAAAAAACAGTTGACTTTAATGTCTCTTTGGCTGGGCATCTAGTAATCGTGTATGGGATTGTGAAATGCACTGAGGTTACTTTTACCATTACTAACTGTTGTTCTTCCTAATTTTGAGGCCTGGTCTCTCTAAGTAGCCCAGGCTAGAATTGAACTTGTGAGCTTCCCACCCCAGCTCTGAACTTTGGGATTACAGGCATGTACCATGTATGGCCAAGAATGATGGATATATAAGCTTTTAAAATTTAAAGTAAAAGCATTTTTAATTTCCAGGAGTAGAAATTATATTCAAGGCCATCTACATCTCTAGAAAGTGCTTTACTACTCATTCACACCCATGGTTCATTGTTGTTTTGCTTATGATAAAATTTATATAGAAAATTATAAAGTATAAGATACAAGCGATAAATAATTCTACATCTAGGAGGAAGCCACTGTTGATATCTTTATTTTCCTATTTATTTATTTAGTTGTTAGTGCTGGTATTGGGACTAAATTTATATTGAACTCAGGGCCTTTTGCTCTTGCTTGGCTTTTGCCTTCACGGCTGGTGCTTAGCCACTTGAGCCACACCTCCACTTCCAGCTTTTTGCTGGGGTCTTTCAGATTTATCTTCCTAAGAAGCTTTGGACCTTGATCATCAGATCTCAGCCTCCTGAGTAGCTACCTGAGTCACTAGTACCCAGCTATTTTTATCTAGATTTCTTTTTATGTACATTCATATTGATTTGATATATATTACCTGTTCTGAAATATAATTTTGTTATAATTTAAATATATTATGGAATTTTCTCACATTATTGTTTCTTCATTCAGCAAATTCTGAACCAGCACCTGCTGGCCTGCAAGTCTGCAGATGTTCTAACCCAGAGTCATCTCATTTCGCCTTGAGTATTGTTGGCTGGCTCCCTTTCACCTCCAGTCAAGACTCTCACTAAATCAGTACTCAGGGTTGGTAACCCTAACAGAGATAATACCAACAGAATAGGGCCAGTCAAGACTCTCACTAAATCAGTACTCAGGGTTGGTAACCCTAACAGAGATAATACCAACAGAATAGGGCCAGGAGTGCTGCTTGAAGAATTTGAGCATTTCTGGCCTAATGGAGTCAGTAAACATGACTTTCACTCTTAAGATTCCAATAATGTATTAAAAGGTAAGAAACAATACAGTAATCTATTAAAATGTGAGAATATTTTATCTCAGATCTATGAACAATATATATAGCTCTCTATGAAGCTCCAATATATACTTCTCTGTTTATAAATGAAATTTCTTTATTGATTTTTTTCCTGAAAGGAACAAAATTAATCTTTTTAACCCTACATTGTCTTTTGTGGGGTCCAGCTATAATCTATTCTGTAAGGAGTCTGTATAATCCTTTCCATCACTTGTGAATGACTGCAACTCCTTTAAGATACAAATTGTGCTGGGTAGTAAACACACTAGACAGGCTTGACCTCAGGAAGCTAACACTCCAATGAGGAAGTCAAACCAGAAGAGAAACACAACCCAGTGGCCTGTGAAAGACAGTGAAGTGTGGAACTTGGAAAGAGGAAGGGTCTTTTTATGGTCTGCTGTTAACAAAACATTCAAACTATAATCTGTCCAACATGTTGGACTTTCAGATATACTCAGTCTCAGTAATTAGTGCAAGCCACTAATTATCTACAGCTTTAACTTTTCTTTGTCTATTACTATTTAAAATAAAACTAAAATTATTAGCAGAAGTTTAAATATAATACCGAGTTCCACATAAATTAATGGAAACAATTGAAATCATTATAACTTACAATACAATCAGATCTGAGTATGCAGTAAAAGACATTGTTCTCCCTTTGGATAAGTAAGGTGCAGAGCAATTACTTGGAATGAGTGGTTCAACATTCTATACACTGGGAGGTAATAGATGTAGATTAAGTGTACCTTTTATTACTAGCTTCAACTACATTATAATCTGTGTTCAGCTATGAGTTAGAGATAGGAAAAACACCAGCTTAAATCTTCGAAGAAATCTCTTATGGAATGCATCTTGCTCGTTTCTATCCCTACCTCTTCTTAAGGCATATATTGAGCCCAGAACCTCAGAATTCAAAAATAGAACCTTTAAAGAGGAAATTTAAGTTAAAACATGGCCCTGAGGGAGGAATTCAGTTGTATGACTGTGTCTTATGAGAAGAGAGTAGAACATGCACATGTGTGAAGGAAGGACCATATGAAGAGCAGGGAGAAGTCAGCCATCTACAAGCCAAGGAGGGAGACTCAGCAGGAATCACCCCTGCCCACATGTTGCTCTTCAACTTCCAACCTCCAAACCTGTGAGAAAACAAGCCACCTAGTCAATTGTACTTTCTTCTAATCCTAGTAAACCAACTGGGAGCTTTACCTAGGGCTCTTACACTGAATGTAGCCCTTTCTCTGTGTCTGCCCTCCTTACGCAGAGAGCCCTTGTTGGCACAGTTGCCTGTCCTCTATTTGGACACAGTGACAGAGACATGGGAGAACATAGGATAGGGGTCCAATGAGTGCTGGGAGTTCCTCTGAGTGCTGGGAACCCAGAGGGGAGACTGGGGGTCTAAGAAAGCTGTTTACTGGCCAGACAAAGCACTTAGCCCTCTAGGTCCAAAGGCATGATTGAGCTAGCAATTTCTAAGGCCATTTTCAACTTTATGGTTTTTAAATAAAGTGGGTAGAAACGATTTTTTTTTTTGGTTTGAAGTGCACACTCTGGGATTGAAAGGTATTTATTTTTTTTAAAACTCATGCTTTCTGTTTTCTTTTTAAACATTTCTCAAATGCTCTGGCTATGATAGTAACCTGGTTTATAAACAAGCGGGTGAAATTAAAATTATTTCCTTTATGCCATGCATTTCTCTAGATGTGGAGAAAATGATTTAATTTTCTGATGCAAATGGTAGGGGAAAATAAAGTTGTCCAAGTTTATAGTAATGGATATAGAATGTGTAGAAGTAAATATAGATTTTTGAGATCATGCTTCCTCAAGCTGAGGATGGAAAAAGCTGTCCCGAGATACAGAGTGATGATTTATAATTTAGGTCACCACAAAAAGCAAGCGTGATGACAGACTCATAGCATCTTGGAAATGTTCACATTCTGGCTGGGCATTTGGGAAGAAGATGCTAGAGATAAAAGTGTAATTTGAAACTAGCGAAAAGGAATTGGATTCAGAAATAACAGACATAGCCAAATGGTCTCATAAGAAAGATGAGAAAATTTCACTGTAATTTAAGGCTTAATTCCTTCGATAACAAGAATAGCGAGCTATTGAACTCATGAATAATAAAAATAGAGCAGTGCACTTGAGATTACTGGGCTATGTAGACCAGCAAGTATCATAATTATTGCCAATTTTTAGCCAAATATAAGTGAACCTTCCCATCTGGAATGCCCTTCTGTCCTTTCCCATAGATGGTTTATAAGCACAGGTGAAATACAACCCCCGTGTGATGTGGGGAAGAACCAAATGTGGTAATGGCACTGATCTGAGGAGCAGGGTGGAGATCTGCCCACCTGCATGAACCCTCTAGGTGACTGCCTGCTCCTACAAGCCCTGGCATTTAGATCTGAAGTCTGATAACCTAAGCCCTAAGCTTGGGATGGATTACAGATTCTAGGAGCCATCACTACTCCTCTGTCTTCTATTAGAAAACAAGGATCATTTTGGAAACATCTGGTTTCACCTCAGAAACACACATGCTATGAAGATGTGTGTGTGTGTGTGTGTGTGTGTGTGTGTGTGTGTGTGTGTAAAAGCCAGGCAATGTAGGCCTTGCAATGACCTTTCCAAGAATCTCATGCAGCTTGTGGCTATTCTGGCCTTCCTCTGAATTTCTCTATAAATGCAAATCCAGCTGTGTGAGTTCCCTTAACCCCTTCCTGTGCCTGCTCAAGGTTAAGCCTGCAGACTGCTATTCCATAAGTGTCCAGAGGGTAATTACCTAGATACACCTGGGTGGGGTTTTGCTCCTCTTCCCCCACCCTCTCTGCTGGAGTTGTAGACGAGGCTTGTGTGCAAGCGAAGGGCAGTTATGAAATCGCTTCCCTCCCTGGAGGTAATTTGATCTTGTCAAACAATGCTTTTTACAGAACATATGTGCTTTAGTTTTATTTTAAGTTTCTGGAATAACATTCTCCATTTTGTTCACTACTGAGGCATATGGGTGAAACAGAAAACCCTCTTTTGGTTACGCATGGACTTTTTTTTTTTCTCCTTCTGGTCACAAAAGAAAGCCACACACATTTCTCCAAGTTAAACGAAAAACCAGTCTTGAATTTTTCCTATATTCAGCCCCATAGGCAGGAGTTAAAAATGTTGAGAAAATTGAAATCAGGGAGGATGGCAGAATGACTGGCTCAGAAATATGTGTTTGTTGGCTACAGTTGGGAGAAGAGAAAGGAAGAGTTGTTTAAAAGCAAAACTATAAATCTTCTTAGCTATGAACAGCTCTTCCCATAATTCTTATCCAGACCCTCTAGGTGTCATTTAGGCTGGACTTAGGTAGGGTCTCACAGGCTCCCACACTGTAGGTCATGAGGGTTTATTTATTACCTCACCTGCAGTAGCCGCATGATTGAGGAGTGGCTAGATCTTGGTTGCTATTTCGCCTCAAGGCAAGTTGCTTCTGAACCCCAGTTCCCTCCTCTGTAAGGGGGTCGGTTGTTGGTACCTCCTTGCAGGATGTTTTGAAGATAAAATGAAGTCAACACTGTTGAGTCTTTAATACATGCTAGGCACTGAAGATTTATTTTACTTTATTATTATACAAGACACTTTTGCCCCAAACCAGATATATGACTTGGTACCAGTCTCTCTGTTCAGGTAGTTGGATAAAATATAAAATTTTGGTTCATTCCCGTTCTAAAATTTGATAGGTTTCAAACCATGGCTTCTTTTTTAAGTTAATTAATTATTGTGCAAGTTCTGGGACTTGAATTCAGAGCCTGGAATCTGTCTTTTAGTTTTTTCACTCAAGACTGGTGCTCTACCACTTGAGACACAACTCAACTTTCTGCCTTTTGGTGATTAATTGGAGATAAGAATTTCATAGACTTTCCTGTCTACGCTGGCCTTGAACCTGGTTTTCTGATTTATTCTTAAGAGCACATGGTTGCTTCAGAGTTCTTGGATTTAGTTTTCACACTTGTTCTTTAGAACACTTCCAGGGAGCAGGTTTATTATCTCCCCAATTTACAGATGAGAAGATTGAGGGCTAGATTTGCTGAGTTCATAAAGCCAAGACTTCTCCAGTACATGGGACCATATTTGGGTCTTTGGCTACAAAAACATGTTGCTGAAGATCATTGAAACAAGTTCCCCTGCAAAGTCCCAGCTATTTTACTTATAAATTGGGAGAGAGAAAGCAAAGATGCAGTCACAGTTGTACATGGAATATAGAAATACTGATTCCTTCAGGATCACAAGATCTAGTCTACAATTTCCACCCTGTTTAGAGGACATATTTTGGGAGGTGGGAAATAGAATTTGGTAATTATCTTATATAGATAAAATACAGATGCCTGGAAAAAAGGAAGTTACTAAAATGTCTTTACATTGCAGTGATAACCAGTATTGACATTTTTTGAACAACTTCCACACTTCTCTTTTTCTATTTATATTTGTATGAGCATATATTCAACACAATGCCTTCCACACACACACACCATACTGCAGTCTCCACCTTTAGAAAGAAAGAAAATGCTCTGTTATTGCCCACAGACAGTTGTAGGGAACCCAGATTATGCACCTTCCCAGAGAGGCTCACCTGTGTTCCTGTTGGGCTTCTGGCCACTTGTAGGGGAAAGCTGGCTGTCATGAGTGCCATTTTCTAGGCCACTTTTTCCCCCTAGGACGAGCCAGCAGATCAGCCTGCCCCACTGCTGACACAGTGCAGTCCACAGGGCCTCACCAAGCCCTCCCCCCAAACCCCAGAAGTTCTGGGTTCCCCTACCAGGCCAGGCCTCAGCAAGAGACGCTCCCCGATGAAGCCAGAAGGGCTCATGAGCAACTCCAGGCAAGAGGAAGCAAGAGAGTGAGAAGCTATATGGACTTTGGTGGTTCCTCCACAATCCTGTTCAGGAGACCCAGCAACTGGCAAATTTGTGTTGTCCTGCCTTGTCTACCTTTCTACCACTTGCTTTTCAGGGTGAGATTCCTCTACCTCTTTCCTGTAAAGCCTTAGCAAGTATCTCCCTTTCTCCCTCCCTTCTTCCTTTCTTTCCTCCTTTCCTCCTTCATCTCTTCTCTCTAGGCTCTGAAACTGAGCTGATGTCTACCACACATGAAAAAAATTCACTTTTAGAGAATGTGAATTTTACTCATGAAAACTGCATCTGACCAGACAATGGTGACTCATACATGTAATCCTAGCTATTCAGTAGACTGAGATCTGAGCCAGCTGGGGTAGGACAAAGTCCTTGAGACTCTTACCTCCAATTCACAAGCAAAGAGCTGGAAGTGGAGGTGTGGTTCAAGTGAGGGAAAAAGTTAAAGGACAACATCCAGGGCCTGAATTCAAGCCCTAGGACCAGCATGAAAGACACTAATAACCACAATGAAGTTTTCTTTGTCTTTTTGTACTTGAGGTAGTGTATTGATACAATCCTCAAGTATCCTTTGGTAGCAGAAGGACTGAAGGATCCCTTAAAAGCATGGCTATGCCTCTTTCTGCCTCTTTATCCTCAAGAAGAAGCCACAGCCACAGCCAGGTCATTTTGGTGAGCTGCAGGTCAGTGCAGCTGTTTTACCCTCAAGTTGACCTCAGGGATGCAGTTAAGAGTCTCAGACAAGAACTTTCTTCTGTCCAGCCGTGTGCCCCTGGCGCCTTGCAAGTGTGGGAGGTTTGAAATTTGCACACATTTTCCCAGGGATCAATGGTGCACACATCTGGGTCGGCTTTGTTCCCGTTTTCTTTTCTTTCTTTTTCTTTTTTTTTTTAATTTTTCAGAAAGTCAATCAGCGTGAGTAACTGCTACATGAAACCGTGGAGAAAATGGAATAAATATGTTAGAAATGCTCAAAAGGGATGGGCACTTATTGATTGGCCCCAGTCTCACTTCCTAAGCTTATTTTACAACATTCAAGGGACTGCACAATCTTTAAGACTTGTGTGGCATGCTGCAAGAAGTAAAAAAAGGTCTATTGTCTAATGTGGAAGGACTTTGCTATGTGCGCCCTTGTTTGGAAGTATATAAGAAAGGGAAAAAGAGGAAACAAATTAGAGTACAGTGCTCATGGCCTTTTGTTTTCTAATTTAGGTTCTCTGAATGCTTTATTTACTTTAAGGTTAATTAATTATTTTTGAGACAGAGTGTAGCTATATTGCCAGAGTAGTCTCAAACTCCTGGGCTCAAATGATCCACTATCTTCAGCCTCCTGAATAACGGGGACTGCAGGTATGTGCAACTGTGTCTGGCACATTCTCTTTATAGGAGCCTTGATCTATTACATAATTCAATGCAGTGAATCTATGCAGTAGGACACCAGGTTCCCTTTTGCTTCTTCAGGTGGACACACTGTCCGGCACGTCTCTGCATTCTCTAGCGGTAACACACCTAATAGACACTGCTTAAGCTCTCAGTGATGTGTGTGCCTGCATGTGCATGCATGTGCCTGTGTTTGTGCTTATATGTGTGTAAAATTTTCACGTGGATGAGAGAATAACAGTGAGCTGTTCCAGAAACCCATGTGACAAAGAGCAAATGCTGGAAGCCGGAGAGTGTGGTTTAGTGGTAATGTGCTTGCCTGACATATGTCTGGGTTTCCATCTTCGGCACTGTAAAGAATGAACAGTCAAGCAAACAGAAAACAACAACCCAGGGCAAGTGCTAGCAATGCATTGTGAATGTGAATAGTACATGGCTTACACTGGACAGCTAGGTGTGTGAAGGCCAGAGAGGGCCATCTCCAGACTCTCTTGGAGATGGAAGATGAAACGTTGGCCTTTGAAGGTTGAGAGTTCTTTAGTTTTTTTTTTTTTTTTTTACTTTTCTGCCCAGTATGGTTTTATTTTTTTTTATTGTAAAGATACTATACAGAGGGTTACAGTTACATGAGTGAGGTAATGAGTACACTTCCTCTTGAACATTGTTAGCCCCTCCATTGTTTTCCTCCTACCATCCCCTCCCTCCCTCCCTTCCCCGAAGTTCTTTTTTTTTTTTTTGATTGTGATTAAGTGATTACATAATTTCTAAGTCACAAGTTCATTCTAACTGAGAGTTCTTTAGTTTTTGCTTCATGAAATCTAGTTTGGCTTTGAGACTGGCCTGTTCCCTTCTCTCTCTATATTTTTCTGATCCATGAACCAGCTAATTCATCTTCTATGTTGCCAACTTTGTTCTAGGACATTTCTCTGTTTCTGTTCCTCACTAGCTGTTTCTGTTCTTGCCTGACATCTTCTACTGGATTACTAAGGAATGTCTGTGGGTGCTGGACTCTCTCTACCTGGTCTACATGGCTCCTAGCGGGGTGAGGCCCTGTAGGGATGACTGTAGAAACTGGCTTGGCCAGGTCAGCCATTCAGAAGCTAGGGGCATCCATTCAGTTTGGGTCTGAATTAGTGCCATCCCCAATCCACACATGCCCGTGTCCCTTCTCATCATCCCCGGGCCATGTGCTTCTGGTTTGTGGAAGTAAGACAGGCGTTTATGGAAATACACTCTCTATGAGTTGGGGACTTCAGGGCAATTGCATTAATTGCTCATTACCTGGACTGGTGCCTTTAGATGTCTGAGGGGACAGAGTCACATGAGAGATGCTTTCAATCTGTTCTTCATCATGGTACTTCTAAGCTTGTGGCCTCCTTTCTTTTTCTTTATCCCAGGAAGCCTGGAGCGTAAACTGTGGAGTTAAACAGGCCTGGGCTAAAACCTTGATTTTGTCACTTACTCCTGTGATGAGGCTTGAATCTCCCTGTGCCTCAATTTTCTCATCTGTAAAACAGATGGAGTAGTAACTCACTCTTAGGGCTGTTATTCTGGGCACGGAATGATATTATGTCTATTAATAGATGCTGTTTGTAGTAGTATTGCAACATCATTTTGTCTGGACTATTAAAATCACTAAAATCAGTAAGTAAGCTTCCTGTACCAGAAGAAACAAACAAAGGAATAAAAGAAACAAACAACCAAGGTTGAATACAAAGTTTTAAGTCATAAACCATTAGAAAGAATACTTTGACTTACACAAGGGATATGCTGCAGGGGATGGAGAAAATTCATTCTTCCTAAAGCTATTGGTATCTGTTTTAGCCATGAGGTGGAGGCTGGACCTTTTCCATCCATTCTGTGAACATATCTTGAGCCCTTACCTTGTGCCAGGTTTTGGTGCTATGGGTAAAGTAGAGGCCCTGATATGTTCTTGTTGCCAACATACGGATCCAGTGGCAAAAACAAAGATTATTATGATGCGAGGAGAGTTTTGATCAAAACACACTGGTTACAAAGTATTGTGGGAACTCAGGGGTCTGTTTGAGGGAATTGGAGAAAGGTAGACTTCATTTAGACAGGGTCTTGTAGGAGTTTCCCAAGAGTGTAGAATGGATAGATAACATGTACGAAGGCAAAGAGATGTAACAGTGTAATGACATGATATTGGTCATGAATGGCCTATTATGTTTCTGGGGTTGGGAGGGGGCCATGAGACAGGTCAGCAGGCTCCTTGGTGCTGCTGGACTGAGAAGTTGGATTGCCTTTAGTTAGGAAATGGCTGTAAGCCATTGTTGGTGTATTCCTTTCTTCTTGTGAGTTGGATGGTTACATCTAAAAAAGGCAGAGCAGGAACAACTAGCCAGCTAGTCACAGGGAGACATGGACATCCTCCGTCTGAGCCTAGAAGAACAAATCAACCTCAGTGTAAGAAGTTAAGAAGTGAGCAAAACTTGATAGCTTTGCCTGGAGTGACCCATCTTCCCTATCTTTAGTTAGCTGGGAAATTTAGTTTTTTTTTCTCTCTCTCTCTTTAATCCTGTTATATACCCTACCTTAGGGAATGCAATATGATTTACTCATGGTAAGAAAGAAGGAAATTTTAGTCTGGTGATTTTATGGTAAAAGGCATAGAATGCAAATGTAAATTACAAGACCCTATCCCCAATCTGTTCTCAGATTTGTAAAGAAAAAAATTGCATGTGCATATGTAATACAGATGGTCCATTGGGGTACAAGATTTTTCTCTATGCTTTCTACTTTTTTTCCCATGAGTAAATAAATCTTAAATATTTTTCAACAAACATACCCAGCATTATCCCTCCATGCAACCTCAGAAATAGAAACAAAGAACTGTGGGAGGAGGAGGGATAACATTAGGGGTAGAGGAGTGTTTTGGAAGGAGAGTAGCTTCTCTCTTGTCCATGCCCTTTCCTACTTGGTGATGGTTCTTTCATTATTCATTCAATGTGTGTTTGTTAAGCATCTATTCAGCAATCAGATGCACCTTCCAAGGCAGGCTTATTTTGGACCAAAAGTCAGTCCTTACCCTTCTTGCTACCTCCCCTTGAGATTTTTTTTAAAGCTGGTCTGAATGTGGCCACAACACTCTGTGATTCTGTCATCACCTCTTTCTCTTGCTACAAGGCCAGTCCACAGCCCTTCATAAACAAATATACAGGCTGTTTGGATAAGAGTTGGGAAAGATGATTATGGACTCAGGAGGATGGTATGGCTGAGGTGGTTCATACTGATGGTTTTTAACGGGGATTCACACATAATGAGCACTTCATTGTCCAGTTGAAGACACTGTCTTAGCACCGTGTTGCCCTGTGGATCCCAGCCTTGCCTCTAATCCTTGCCTAGCAGTGTGGATTCAAGTTCAAGGGAAGGCTCCTTGACTTGCTTCTGAGAACAAACATTGTGCTGGTGTCAGGACCTGTTGGCTAGATGGCAAAAAACCATGGTTGAGTTTCTGAAGCTACATTAGTGATTTAAAAATAGGTATTTTGACTGGACACTGGCAACTCACACTTGTTGTCTTAGCTACTGAGAAGTTGAGGTCTAGCTCAAAGCCAGCCAAGGCAGGACAGTCTTTGAGACTCTAATCTCCAATTAATTCTCCAAAATCTGTAAGTGGCTCAAGTGCTAATAGAGCACCTGCCTTGGATGGAAAAAGCTCAAAGAATATTTAGTGCCTTGGGATTCCACTATAATCCCAGCATTTGGGAGGCTGAAGCAGGAGAATCTTAATTATTAATTCAAAGCTAGTCTGGACTTCATAGCAACACCCTGTCTTAAAAAAAAAGACATTTGGGAAAAAAAAGTTAAGGTTAAAAAATGGCATTAGATTTCACTAGCTCTCGTTTTTACCTCAACATCAACTCCATTACCAGAACTCTGAAATGAACTTGAACATTCAGGAAGGTGAAGCACAGAAGGTAAAGTTTTATTAGAAACATGCCTTTTAGTAATGACAAATTATATGTGAAATTTCACATACTTCAGACCCCTAGGGCTGTGGTGACTTTAAGCATATTCACATGACCTGCCTGGTGTGCTGTGGCTTTGCTTCCTAGGGGAGATGAGTAGGCAGGAAAAGAGAACTATGTGCGACCTGCTGGGCTCTGACTGTGGCCTTACCAGAACCTCAGCTCAAGGGAGGATTGGAGGGGGAGGTGGGGAGTCAGAAGACCTGGAGCTGCGGAGAAAGAGCAAAACTGACTTAGGAAAAAAACTGAGAACCTGGAAGTCTATGGTGAAAAACCATTGTCAATTTCCTGGGAAAGCTCTTAAGGTTTTTCAGTCAAGTTCCAACTTACCTTCCCAGATCGTTCTATTCACCTAGCCAGATACCAAATGATTTGTGTGATTCTAACCCTTAGAGTCCTTTTCTCTGCTTGTCAGAATGAAAATCTTCCCTTAAGAAGGAGTTCAGGAAGTGGAGCTGTGGCTCAAGTGGTAGACAGAGCTTTATCCTTGAGCAAAAATTCTCAGGGATAGCACCAAGGCCCTGAGTTCAAACCCCAGGAGCAGTGCGCGCGCGCACGCACGCACACACACACACACACACACACACACACACACACACACACACAGAGTTTAGAAGTCATCATTGAAGTTGTCTTTCAATAAACAATTGATTGAAATCTGCTCTCCCCTTCCTCTGCCCCTTGCCCCTCCCCTCTCCAAGCAAATCAATCTCTCTCCTGTGTTGCTTCTATGTGACTTGTTGCTGGGTGCCATTGGGATGAAGCATCTGAGCTCAGATGAGCAGCTGGGGTGTGGGGTGTGGAAGGGCCTCTGGAGACTGGAGGATAGGAGACAATGGCGGTGAAGCTGTCCCTGTGGAACACTGGACCAGCAGGGCTTTGTGTCCACCACAGTACTTTGTTATCTAATCCTCACAACACTTGAAGTGAAGGTATCGATTGTGGGAATCTTCCTTTTAAAGATGGCAAAGCTCAATCTCTGAGAGAATGAATGGGACACTTAGGGCCATGTTAAATGACAAGTGTCAAAATTAGAACAGAAATCTAGTTCTGTCTCCATTGTCTTAATCCATGGTACTGTATTTCTGGGAATGTGGATGGGGGGCAGATGTGGTCCCTGCATCACAGTTTCAGACCTGGGGTGGTAGGAAGGCAACCGCTGCCATGTAGTCTGGAGAGTTGAGTTGTTCTTTAGAGAAAGAAAGAGGCTTTGTGGAAAGCCCACAGCTCTGCTTCATCTTGGGGAACAGGAAGAGAATGGGGAAAGGAAGACATGTGTGAATGAGGGTTTGGGGAAAGGGCTTGAAAGTGGGTCC
This sequence comes from Dipodomys ordii, assembly GCF_000151885.1. NCBI lineage: Eukaryota > Metazoa > Chordata > Mammalia > Rodentia > Heteromyidae > Dipodomys > Dipodomys ordii. Next base: position 4,284,500 of record NW_012267267.1, read on the forward strand.
CTTCTCTTGCCACTGAAGACTTAAGAGTTCTAGCCCTCTGCTGCCCTCTGTCTTGGTGTTTTGGTTGCCAGCTGATGCACAGGTCTAGGGATTCTCACCTGCTTTCCTGAATTTCAAAACTTGTTTTCACACCAGGCGTTGAACCCAGTGCCTCATACCTGCTGGGCCTGTGTTTCACCACTTGAGCCATGCCCTCAGCCTTATTGCTTTTTATTCTGTTTTTAATATAGGCTCTTGTTACCTTTATCCAGACTGGCCTTGAACTCATGATTCTCCTGCCTCAGATTCTGGTGCATCTAGGATTAGAGGCATGCACTACCACGCTCAGCTCCCAGGCAACAATTTTAGTGGTCACAATAGTCACAAAGCACATTCTGCTCTTGACACTTGGTGTTCCCCTGAACCAAAAATGTTAAATACTTTGCAATGTATAGGTCACTCTCGCTCAGGCGTAGGGAAGAATTCTCCTCACCAAAGACCAGGATGGCCTGTTAAAGAGCACGATTCTTTCTTAAAGAGGATCTGTACAGAATTCTGCCCCAGCTACCACAGGATCCTTTCGAGAAGCCCTCCTCTGATGGATACTCTAGAAAAATCAAATTCTTCTATCTCCTTTCTATACTTAACCCCTAGAGACAGTTCTTTATGTGGCTCCTAAAGCTTAGAGCTGAAAAAAGAAATAAGAATTGCTGCCCTGTTTTCTTCCCCCTGTCCCCCACTCCCAGGTGTCTGCCTCTGAGACCATTTAAGGAAAAGGCTGTCATAGATATTCCTAACCTTCGCATGAACAATAAGTACAAGATGACCCATGTGGTCTGGCTACCATTGTGCTTGGGAAGGGAGTAAGGAGAGCATTAGTGGGGCCCCCCACTGCTCAACCAGGGCTGCTGGAGGAGTGGAATGAAGTGGTGCATACCTGTGGAGAAGATTTGAAAGGAGGAGGGAGGGGATTGGTAGGGATTGAGAAAAAACCTAATAACATGGTAAGAAGAGATAGCAGACTACAAAACCCTCATGAAGCCAGAAATAAAAGAGCCCGATGCTCCGCAAACACAGAGCCAAATGAGTTTCATGTTTAATGTAAATACACCTGCCATTTGCTCTCTGAAGCATTAGGTCCAGGTTTTGAGATACTAGAGAGGTTTATACGTTGTGCCAGTCTAGTTTGCTTTCCCTGGGTACAGACTGTACATTTTGTTCCCCAGCAATCCCTAGAGAAAAGAGAGTGCTCTGGCCAGCCTGCAGATCTCACCTCCACCAGCTCAGCTTGCCCACCCACTGGGAGCAAGGCATGCTTCCTTCCAAAACCCACCCTTCCACTTGCTTGCTTTCTGATACTGTCCACTGCATTGGGGATAAAAGAGGAAAACTTCAATTTCGTTGTCCCTTTCTTTGTCTCTTCCTTCCTTCCTTCCTCATTTCGTTCCTTCTCTTCTCTCCCTCCCTCCTTCCCTTCCAGCCTCTTACTCACTCTCCTCTTTATTTCTTTCTTCTGTCTCTCCCTCCCTTCCTCCCTCCCTCTCTCCCTCCCTCTCTCTCTCTCTCTCTCTTTCTTTCTTTCTTTCTCTTTCTTTTTTTCCCCCTCTTTTGTGTGTGCTGGTCCTGGGGCTTGAATTTAGGGTCTGGACACTGTTGCTGAACATTTTTGTTCCAGGCTAGTGCTCTACCACTAGGGCCACAGCTCCGCTTTTTGGTGGTTAATTGGATATAAGAGTCTTATAGACATTCCTATCCCGGCTGACTTTGAACTGTGACCCTCGGATCTCAGCCTCCTGAGTAGCTAGGATTACAGGGGTGGACCTTCAATTTTTCCAGAAAAGCTTCAAGTCCTGTTTTTGCCTGTCTTGCAGTTCTCTTGTTAGGCGCTCACTCCAGCTACCCAGGTCTGCTTTCAGCTGTTTGCTGTCCCCTGGTGCTGCTGCCCTGGGCTTCTGCTAGTCTTCTGCTTGCCAAGCCTCCTCTTCTTCCTCAGCGTCCTTGGATTTGTTCCATAATGCATTGCTATGTATGACATCTTCACAGTGAACTCTGCTCGTCAATCCAGTCCCTTGTACATTGTCACCATGCTCTAGCCTCTTCCTTTGTGGCTTTTGTGATTATAAATTTGCATGATTGCTGAATGTTTCTCTCTTTTATCAGACTCTAGGGTCCTTAAGACTAGGTTTGTTGTATTCTCCATGGTAATTTTGGCCTACAGTACAGATCTGACATACATAAAGTACCCAGTAGATGTATATTCACTGAGTGGCTTGACTGTATGATAATATAACTAAGCAAACAGGAAGGAGAAAATACAGCTATAATCCTACAACCAAAAAATAATCATTTTTTTAACTCAGGTCTTGAACTCACAGCTGGGCACTGTTTCTGAGCTCTTTCCCTCAAGGGTAGTGTTGTACTACTTTGAGCCACAGTGCCACTTCTGATTGGTAATTGACTGGAGATAAGAGTCTCACAGATTTTCCTGCCATGGCTGGCTTTCAATTTTGCTCTTTGGATCTCAGCTTCCTGAGTAGCTAGGATTATAGGTGTGAGCCACAAGTGCCTGCCCAGTTGAAAACCCAGTTTTGACTTTTTTTTTTCCTATTGTGTAAGATAACACAATTGTGTGTTATCTTATGCCAGTGCTGGGGCTTGAACTCTGGGTTTGGGCACTATCCTTTAGCTTTTTTCTCAAGACTGGTCTACTACTTGAGACACAGCTCTTCTTCCAGCTTAATTAAAGATAATTAATTAAAATAAGATAAAGAGTTAATTGAAGATAAGAGTTCACAGATTTTCCTGTCTGGGCTGGCTTCAATCCACCATCCTCAAATCTGTCTCCTGAGCGGATAGGATTAGAGGTGTGAGCCATTGGCACTTAGTGATAATACTATTTTTTTTATTTAATGACATTGTAAACAAGATTAAATGTCCACTAGCTGTGTTTAATTTTCCATCATTTTATTTAGTGAATGATTTCTCGTTAGGTTTATGTGTTGTTTCGTGGAAAGGGACAGAGTTGTAAAAGGTCCTCCCCTGTGGACGTCTTACCTTACCCAAAGGAGTATATTATGTGAGATTTCACATAATACACTCCCAGCAAATGGGGCCATGTGGTAGATGGAGCAGTAGACCACGTGGGGACAGCTCTGGCCACAGGAAATGGCTGTGGTTGGCTGTGGGGAAAGTGGATGGGGCTATTAGAGTCACCACCTGCTTCTGGTAGAAGCAGGTGGGCTTATGTGAGGGCCATGGTGGTGTGATGGCAGGCTCTCTGCTGACTCAGGAAGGTGGGAAAAGCAGCAGATCTGCCTTGGGATTAACTGGGGGCTGGGGGGCTGGCAGGATAGTGGCTGGGGGGTGGGAGAGGGATTGTATTCCCCAGTACTGCTTTCTACTCTCTAGCTGGCTGGCTGACGGAACAGAAATCAGTCCCTGGGCAAGAGGGTTGTTCCAAAGTCTCCCCCGGGTTTTGGCTTAGTGCCCCCTTGTGGCTGCCCCGGTAGTTGTGGCAAACTGAGGCCGACCCAGGTTATTTCTGGGTGGCTGCAATGGAAGATGCTGTTGGAATTTGCCTTTCAGATTTACTGTTTCCTACTTTCTGGGGAAGAAGGCTTCCACCCACAGTTTGGATAATGGAAGGCTAACTGCATTTCAACGATACATTAGGCGTTTATTTTGAGTAGACACTTGGGTTACAGAAATCTCACACCAAATCAATGAGGTCGTTACTTTCTGTTATCCCTAATTTATAGACTAAATCCCTGAGACTTAAGGAGTGTGAAAACCAGAATTTGAACGCAGGTCTATGTGAGTCCAAAGCTTGCACTCTCTTGACTGCTCTTTATGAAGAATCCCAATAAGTTCTTAAGAAGGAGGCACGCTTCTCTCTGGAACGTTTGTGACCCAGCAGTATGAACTGAAACAAGGCAAGCTCTGTGCTCCCATTTGGGGAAAGTTAATATTTCACATGCTCTTGAGAATTTAGGAGCTTGGTAAGAAAAAAATTACTATTAAACTGGGATTTTCTTTAATTCCTTTTGTTTAAAGATTTTCTTGTGAAACACTCTATGTACTGTGCCTCCCTCTGAGACTTCACTGGTGCCAGAGACCGTTAGGGAGTTTGTGTAAATAGAGAGAAGGCCAAATGCTGCCCACACAAGTTGTGAGGCGTGAGACTAAGTGTATGGAGCAGCTTCACAGTCAGCCAGAGCTCCGGGGAGTGGCTTGCTGCCTCACCTGCCCACACAAGACCTGTGTCCCAGGACCTGTGTCCAGCATGAGGAAATACCTTCAGCCTATTCATCTTGAAAAAGATAGGTTTGTTAAGGAAATAAAACCAGTTCATCACAAAAGGTCCAATAGGAGCTATCATTAATGCATGGTTCGATGTTTTTTTTCCAACTGACACAACTTACAGAAGACAGGGATGTCTAGAGAGTAAATAATGAGACAGAAATGCTTTGAACATCTTTGACAGGATGGTTCAATGCACGGGGTCAAAGGGTAGAACTGGTTCTCTTCAGACTTTTTTTTTAATGCCTCATTTTTTCTTTAGCATTGTTTTGGGAAGGATTGCATTATATTGAAACATGGAGAGGGGAGAAAAATCTACTTTTTGTTTTTCTAAAACTAATAAGAGCTTAGGCATTATGATTAAGGCCAAAAAGAGCCAATGCCAATGAATACCCTCTTTCTTCAGCTGCAAAATTTAATAGCCGCCACCGAGAGCTTTTTCTTTTAATCAGCAAAAAATTTATTTTGTCCTTGACATTTTATGCCAAAAAATCTGCCTGCAGAGTATGTTTTATAGCCAGAGCTGAATTACCCTCAAGGTGGAGTTTTCCTCTGAGCAGTGTTCATGGAATTGGCTTTATTGCTTTAGATAACAAACCAATAACCATTTATTAAATAACAATTTTTTTTAGCATTTCAGAAAGATAAAAGGAATTTAAGGGGCTGTAGAGCGTCATAGCTGAGCACCTATGTTCTTTTGGAAGACAAGATGTGTTCCCCTGGCCCTAGGGCTTCCGGCTCTGAGACTTTGAGTAAATTGCCTGTTTCTTTATTCAGCTGGAGGGTGACAGTGCTGCTAGAAGTAATCGTGTTGTCATAATGATTGCCACACCTACAGCATTTAGTGTAGTCTGCCTCTCATTGATTATTCAATAAATATTAGTGATATATTAGTACCAGAGCTTCAAGCCCACCTCAGAGAGTGCCTTCTTACGATATGGCAAGAAATGGAAGGGTGGGCCCAAAATAGGATGATTTAATTACCCAGAACGATTACCAAAGATATATTTAGTAGAAGCGAGTAAGTGCAGATAGAAACCCTGCACCCTGAACTTGTTCCTTCTATGTTAGAGAAGTGTGGTTATTTTATTAAAAGTGCTATAAAACCCAGCTGAAATCTCATTTTTCTTCTATCTGTTTATAAAAAACAGCTTAGTCAATCCTTAAATGCTTAAGCATGATGGGAGAGCTCAAAGTAGTATAAGTTTCAGTTCCCTGGTAGGATTAACTTGGGAAATTAAAGAGATAAAATGATTAAAGTAACGCCTAGCTGCTATATGAATGGGGAAGGAAAGAGACCAGGCTAAAGCATCAGTGGTGCTGTAGGGCTGGATTTGTATTAAGCATGCAGAGGGGGCAGGAAGTCTCTTGCAAGTCTGGGTAAAGGCAAGAAGGAAACTGGTGTGGTGAGAAAGACCAAGGCACTTGTGAGGAGAAGTGGCTAGCTAGTGACGCTCATTAACAATGAAGGCTCCCTTTGAAGCAGAAGTGTCTGGGAGCCTGCATTGAACAGGCTTGTCCATCTCGCCCTTCTCCACCACAATGATTCATGATGCGAGGTTCTCTTATCTTCATATCAAAAGTAAGATGAGAGACAGACACAGATAGGAGGAAGTACTTAGCTTTACCCTCCTGTGCCAAACATAGCTTACATACCAACACTGATAAGCTGTCAGCCCACCTTTCCTGGACACTTTATCATTTCACTGGAATCCACTGGAATAATTTTCCTGTGCATTACAAAGTGTGCTCCAGAGTGTCTCCTTTTTTTTCCAAGATAAGTTTATAGTCCTTCAACCAATGGGCATTCTCACAGAGCTACAGGATGGCGATGTGTTACCCAATTCTTCTCAAGACTGAAGTGGTCAGTTATGAAGACAGCTAACTACCTTGTGGCCTGTTGATAAGGATGTTGGCCCAGGAGGGGCACTTGGAATGTGCCAGGCACTGCTCTGGGTCATTTCCCTGTACACATTTAGTTAGTTCTTCAAGAGAAAGGAGCAGCAGGAACCCAGGGAATGGCAACTTTCGATGTGCTAACTTACTACATCATCTAGCATCAATTCTATAAATACACATTGAGTAACTACTGTATGCTAGGCACTAGGACTAAAGGCTGGCAAAATTCATGAGTAGATAATCCAGAAGCTAAAGTAGTCATGTTCTAATGGATGTTTAATCAGCATCTTAAGTAGTGGGATTGACTATTTTGTTGAACTCAGCCTGTGTTCTTACTCAGTGTGAATATGGACCACCTTGGAATTAGATGAAAATGCTGTAATTGAGGTAGAGAGAGTCTGAATTTCTAACACATTCCCAGGGATGGTGATGCTGTGCCTCCCCAGTGACTTTTTGCAGTACTAAGGATTTAGAAAGTCAAGCAAATGGCACAGGAAGCGAGTGAAACAAGGGTGGGTCTGGGTACAGGGCTTACACCTGTAATCTCAGTTACCTGGGAGACAGAGATAGGGAGAATCATGGTTGGAGAATAGCCAGGGCAAAAAGTTAGCAAGACTGTATCGCAACCAATAAGCTTAGTGTGATGGTTTACACCTGTCATCCTAGCTAGGTGGGAAGCATAAATAGGAGGATTATAGTTCCAGCTCAGGTAGGCCAAAAGTGAGAATCTATCTGAAAAACTAACCTAAAGCAAAAAGGGCGGTGCAAGTGGTAGAGCTGAATGACTAGCAAGCCTAAAACCCCGAGTTCAAACTACAGCAATACCTCCCCCCAAAAGGAAGTTAAAAAAAGAAAAAGGGGGTAAAAAAGAAAGGAAGATATATCGCCTGAACACTAGAAGAGGCAGCAGGTCCTGCTTAGCATGATCCCCGTACCATAGCCACCTCTGCAGGAATCTCTGAAAGAAATGGGACCCTCAGGGCCCTGTGGCATGGTTCCTGACACCCCTTCAATGAGAGGAAACGTGCAGCTGCCCTCCTAGGAGCACTGGTTTTCAGGTACATCTGAAGGAGGGAGGGGCTGGAGGCCAGGGTTAACTTACAGATGGTGTCCCTAGTTGAGTCACTGAGCTTGCCTCTCCTCTGTGAGATAGACTGGTACCATCTGCTAGGCTTACCATATGGCTCTAGAAGTTAGCAGTTGAGCTCCATATATAGAAGCTCATGGAAGAGCCAAAGGAGAGCTACAAAGTGGTGGACATAGTTTAGCATCTAGGATCTCAAGAAAGCCAGTTTCTTGTGCTTTCAGACTAGGCTTGACCAAAAGAAGCTCCCAGACTATCTCAAAACCTACTAAAACTAAACAAGTATGGGGATAGAGGTGTGGCTCTGTGGCAAAGCAATGAAAGCCTGTCATGCTTAAGGCCCTGGGTTTGATCCCCAGACCTATAAATAAAATAAAATTAAAGCTGGGTACCAGTGGCTCATGCCTGTAATCCTATCTATGCAGGAGGCTGAGATCTGAGGATCGAGGTTCAAAGTCATCCCAGGCAGGAAAGTCCATAAGACTTATCTCCAACAAACCACTCAGAAAAAACAGGTAGTGACACTGTGGGTTAAGTGGTACAGCACTAGCCTTGAGCACAAAAGAGGCTCAGGGACAGCCCCTAGATCCTAAGTACAAGATAGTTCAGAACTAGCAACATTACATAACTAATGAATAATAAAAGCAAAAATAAGGACTATAGGACATATGAAGAGGGACATTGAAAGGAAGGTAATGTCTACTGAGAATTGTTTTATTTGGTGGTACTGGAATTTGAGCTCAGGGCTTCATGTTTGCTAGGCAAGTGCTCTACCACTTGAGTCGTACAACCATCCTTTTAGATGCTGTTGACTTTTGATACAGGGTCTTACTTTTTACCTGGGCCATTCTGTTACTTATGCTTTCTGCCATGGTTTCAGTGAGTGCATGGTAATGCTGGCTTATTCTGTTGATATGGAGTCTCACACAGTTTTTGCTCAGGTAGTCTGAAACCTAGATCTTCTTGGTTTTAGCTTATGTCATTCAGCTACATAGCTAGGCTGATAGATACCCACTGGTACACTCAGCTATTCGTTGAGATGGAATGTCACAAACTTTTTGCCTTGGCTGGCTGTGATCTGTCATCCTCCTGATCTCTGCCTCTTGTTAGGATTATAAGCATGAGGTATTGATGCCCAGCTTACTGAGCATTTTGCCCAGGTTATTTCACTTCATCTTTGCAACATACTTTTTTGGAGGAAAGCCTTATCCCAATTTCTTATTTATTTATTTACTTAGTCCTGGGGCTTGAACTCAGGGCCTGAGTACTGTCCCTGAGCTTCTTTTTACTCAAGGCTAGCACTCTACCACTTGAGCCACAGTGCCACTTCATGCTTTTTCTGTGTATGTGGTACTGAGGAATCGAACCCAGGGCTTCATGCGTGCTAGGCAAGCACTCTACTACTAAACCATATTCCCAGCCCACATTATCTCAGTTTCACAGATGAGGTCCTAAAGTAGCGCTGGGGTCACTTGTCTGAAGTTTTGTTCTGTTCCTCTTTGTAAAAAGGAATTCTTTTACAACTTTATAGCTCCAAAAATGGGTTATTTCTCCCTCACAACCATCTATTAGTTACCATCTAATATCAACTAGCAGGTTGCTTTGTGCATGGTGTTACAGGGCTAGATACAGTCTTAGGAAGAAGCCTGGTATTTCAGAACAATTTGGACTTTAAGTTTGGAGACTTTTATGAAGAAGTTGTACAGCTTACCTCTCCTAGGGATAGAGTAGAGCTGCAACCGAAGACAGCAGCTATGCATTTTTTAGCACTGACAATGAGAATGATGATGAAGGGCTTTTTTTTGAGTAATTGCCATGTGCTGTGCATCAGGGGAAGTCCTTCACACAGATCATCCACATAGCCTGATGCAGTCCTAGGAGTCAGTACTTTTCTCTCTGCAGAGAGCAGGAGACTTTGAGAGCTAAGATACTTGGGGCACAGCCTGACACCTCCAAGTAAGGCAGCCTAGACTTCAGACCTGGACTCCCCAGCTCCGACCTCTTATGCTTGTCTTGCCCCCAGAGGCCTTTGCATCCAGGGAATTAACCACCCCCAGTGACAATCCACGCTTTAGAGATTCACAGTGGCACGTAGGGAAAAAGAGCTCCCTGATCCATATAATAATAACAGTAACGAGAACAACTGCCCACTCTCTCTGCTGTTGCTAAGGCCTCCTCGACTGGCCCTGCCACATCCCATCATGTCACAGGACATGTGAGATCACGGGACTGAAATAACCCTGGGTGACTCATGTAAAACAGATTGTGTGTGACACCTGCCCTTGGGTTTCCCAGCATGGCACTACAGCTTTTAGCACAGAGAGCATTTAATTTACCAGCAAAGTTCCTGCTCCCCCAAATGCTTTCTGTAGCCTCACTCTATTAGCTTAGGCTAGTTGCTGGGTACACTCTCACCTCCACTCCAGCGCTGTGAGGGTTAATTGAGCCAGCGCTGTCAGATCCGCAGTCTGTACACAAGGAGGACCATGGTGGTTGCCTTCATTCTGGAGCATGTACCGTCCTTACTTTTTCCTTTCCTTCCCCTTACTCTTGTGGTCCATCAATGCCCTCTGTCACCTTGTCTCTAACTTCCATCTATGCCCAGTACCAGACTCGTCTCTAGCCTAGATTATTGCACTAGCCTGACACCTGGTCTCCTGCCTGTACTCCTGCTTGACAGCCTCCAGAGCATTTTTTTTATTAAAATATAAACCAGATCATTCATTCTCCCCCATAAAACTCTCGTGGTTTCCTGTTGCACTTAGCACCTCTCTGTTGCTTGTACTCTGTGAGTCGGCACTTCATGTGGACTCTGCCACTTTCCCACCTTCTCCAGGGACCTCTGTGCTCTGTCGCATGTGACCTTCTTCTTTTTCCTTGATACACCAAGACTAGTGGCCGAAGGGCCTTTTTCCCTTTGGTTTCTAATCCTGACCCCAAGATCTTTGCAGGGGTCATGTCACCTAGAGAGACCCTCAACATTTGTTGGGGCCCTTCTAACATATCACTTTATTTTAATTTTCTTTGTATATTTATTACTACCTGAATTTTGTTTATTGTTTGTCTCCTTCTCAACTAGAAGGCAAACTCTATGAGTCTGCTTATGATTACATTTACTAGTAAAACCCCCGGAATAACACAAAGTACCGATTGATTGATTAAATGAATTAATTGTATTTTAAATTCAAGAGCAGTATAGACAAATGCAGTGTGAAGGTTTTCAGTATAGTGGGCATGGGTAGGCATTGTGAGAAGGGGTAGAATGAGATAAGCCTGTCTATAGAGCCGTAGGGGTGGAAAAAGTCCACTGTCTCCAGATGCTTCAACTTACTTGTCTCTTTATTCAACAAGAGCTTGTTCTAAGTAGGGCTTTGTTGGCTCACAGCCTATAATCTTAGCCACCAGGAGGCCAAGGTTTGAAGCCAGCCTGGGCAGGAAAGCCTATAAGACTCTTACTCCCAATTAATCAGCAAAAAGCCAGAAATGGAGGTGCAGCTCAAGTGGTACCAGCCTTGAGTGGAAAGGTCAAATGAGAGAATGAGGCCCTGAGTTCAAGCCCTGGTATTGACATATACACACACAAAAGTTCTTCCTGTAGGTTGTTTCTGTATTGAACTCTCAGCCAACAGCCATTAACTGTAAGAGGTCCAGGTCCTGTGTTCACTAAATTGGTATTTGACAGAGAAGTCTGACATTGAGGGCAAAGCTTTTCAAATGAAATATGTACATGTATTTTACAAGGAAACTAGTACAAGAGGCTCTGGAAGCATTTATAGCAGATTTTGTACAGGTTAATCAGCCATCATTGTCTGAAAGAGTGTTCTGGTTTGGCTATAGTTTGAGTGCATCCTCCAAAGGTTCATGAGATAGAAGCTTGGTCCTCAGTATAGCAGTGTTGTGATGTGGTGGGAACCTTGAAGAGTGCAGTCGTGGGGGTGGGGGGCACGTATCCTCTGGACAGATTAATATAGTTCTTGCAGGATGTAGCTGGTTGCTACAAAAACAGCAAGACTGGCCCTGGAAACTCTCTGGCTTTTTGTCTCACCATGTGATTGCTTCTACCCTTCTCTGCCATGAGATTCTCACAGAGGCTGAACTGGTGGGACTGCCAAATCTTGCCCTTTTAATGCCTCCAAAACTTTGAGCTATCTGTCTTTTCTTTATCAGGTTTCTAGCCTCAGATAGTTTGTTATAGCTGTAGAAAAAGGAACAAAGCTTTACTAAATCTTGGAGTGACCTTTTTATTAAATCTTGGATGCCTAACTTTGCCCACATTTTCTTATAATCAGCACTTGAGCAGGGTGCAAAGTCATATAGTTAGATCAGAGAAGGGAGTAGGTTTTTTTTTAAAATTCTCCACTCACAGAACACCTGTTTTTCTTTCTTCATTTATTAATCCTTTTTCTTTCTTCATTTATTAATCCTTTTCCTTTCTTCATTTATTAAGTAGTTCATTTGTACTGTTAGTGGAACTAAAGAGGTCCAGCCCTAAAAGTGGTAGATTAGGCTCATATTCCCATGACTTCCAAGCTTTACATGTTTGTAGACAACTTTAGTTCTCCCTCTTTCTTGGTGATCATGAGAAATGGAAGGTTTAGGATGTTCTGTCCTGTTGCTTTGGTCTCTTCAAGCCAGTGGCCTGTCCTGGATTTTTAGGAGTTAAAGGGTGGGCGAATGACCCTTTAATCCTAACAAAATGTCTCAATATCTGTAAGTCCTTTGAAATCTCCTGGCAAAAGGCGAAACCAAAAATGTGAGTAGTCCTTTTCTGCCAGCCAGCCTGATGATCTGGCACACTGGAGCTGAGTGAGTGGTTCTGAACCTTGAGGCTGCCTCAGGGTGCCAGCCTCCTTACCCGCCTGCACGTCACCAAAACTCTTTGTAAAATGGCCAAAACAATTTTATAGAGGGGGGCCGGGGAAATGCTCATGAAATTGATCTTGGAGTACTTGGCAAGCTTCATAAGAATCCTGACTAGGAATAATTAACTGATTTCGGAGGATGGATTTACTTAGGAAAGCTCCAACTGCAATGAGGGTAGGCCCCTCTTTCTGTTACTCCTGGCACACGCTCTTCTCCAAGTAACAGTTGCAGCACTCTGGGTGGTTTGTCTGCTTCAAGTCATCCAGAAAAGTTGGTGGGAAAAGCCAAGAGACCACTGGCACTTAGTGACGGGGATTGGCACCAGTTATAGTGAGAGGCATTGCTTATATTAGCAACTTAGTCATTTTATAGCAGGCATGGCAGAAGTGTCCTCTGAGTGGACTCAGGATGCTAATGTGGTTATTAGGGTAAAAGAAGCAGATTTACCCAGCATCCCACAGAAGTTTCACATTTTAGACATAGTAGACCTTTCACTAGCATGGCAATAACACCTGCTTTATGTGCTTGCTTTCAGAAAAACTTGTTGTTTCTCACATAGCCTCATGCTGTGGTATCTGAGCTGTTTTGTCACTTACCATTGGTCTTTGTGATTGCATGGTTATCCTCCCTGTTCTCATCTTTGTAATAGGGCTGTTAATGGCACTGTAGGAGAGGGAAGGCACTCTAGCCTTTAAAAGCTAGGTAGTAGAGTTGATAGGATGAATTGATAACAAGCCAAACAGGAGAAAACTTGCACAAATGGAAACATGCATAGAGCCATCTTGTGAAAGGAAAGTGAACACTCAAACCAGAACCCACAATCTAGAGGCTGGTGACTCTGCTCAGAAACAAGGGAGAGATAAATTTTGAGAGAGAGAAGTGGGCCCTCAGTAGAAGAGGTGACAGCTTGTGGTGAAGGCAGTCTGGGTGTGCTGACAACCTTAATCTCCTCTGCCTTTAGGCAAATAAAGAAGCATAGAGAGGTCTCTGGCTGTATCCACTACTCCTCAGGTTCCAAGTCATCAGAAACCAAAGTGGCAATTCTAGGATATCACTTCCCAAACTCCTCCAGCATCAACCCCAGAGAGCCAGAGTAAATGGTAATGGAATCACAATAATATTTTAGTTAGAATACAATGGCATTTAATGTGGAGCAGTAAAAGAATCCTTTTTTATTGCTAACCTTCCTATTCTCACCCCTCATTCATTCCTCAGAGGTCTTGAGGGTCTCTTTGGTCCATTCTTAGAAGATCCTCAAATCTGAGCCCTGCTACCCACTGATCCTTCCTTCATGCCTGAAAGGAAAGGCTAATATGACCTTGAGTTGACTTTTGTTAGAGGCTGAGCTCATCATATAAGTCAGAAGGAAAGCTTTGAACAATGGAAAAGATTTTTTCTATGTTTTTTATTGTAAAAATACTGTACAGAGGGGTTACAGTTACATGAGCGAGTTAATGAGTACATTTCCTATCTAGCATTGTTGCCTCCTCCTCTATTTTTCCCCTACCATTCCTTCCCTCCCACTTCCACAACTATCTCCACCCCCCCGCCCCCCTGCACCTCGACAAAGTTGGTTTTCAACATAGTGTCTCGTACATCTCATTGTTACAATGGGTCACCTGTATCCCTATTTAAGCATTTTGTTATTTCCCTTCCCCTCTCTGAATTAGAGAAGTGTATATACAAGATGCAGGGCACCAACATCAAATAATACAGTGAAAAGAGGAGCTATACTGTGGGGGAGGAACATAAAAGAAACAAAAAAAATCACATGGTATATTATAAATACATTAGAAACAACAGCAAGAAAGAAAAAAATATTTGTGTCCCTATCTTGGGGTTCATTTCACTTAACATCATCTTATCTGGTCATATGTACACAGCTTTTGACCTTTTGTACTTGTCCTATACATGTACTAGTTATTGCAAATAAGGGAAACCATGGGACCTATGTTTCTTTGGGCCTGGCTTACTTCACTTAATATAATTTTTGCCAAGTCTTTCCAATTCCTATCTATCTATCTATCTATCTATCTATCTATCTATCTATCTATCTATCTATCTATCTATCTATCTATCTATCTA
>NW_012267267.1:4299113-4345091 GCF_000151885.1 Dipodomys ordii
TAATTTTATTTTATTTGTGAACATACTGTACAGAGGGGTTACAATTGCATGGGCAGGATAATGCGTACATTTCTTACCAAGCATTGCAGCCTCCTCCTTTTTTTACCCTTCCCATCCCTTCCCAGCCTCCCCCCTCCCCCCCAGTTATTAGATTTCTTGATTATAGCCATTCTAACTGGGGTGAGGTGGAATCTCAATATTGTTTCGATTTGCATTTCTTTTATGGCTAGAGAAGTTGAACATTTCTTCATGTGTCTATTGGCCATTCTTATTTCCTCTTCAGAGAAGTTTCTCTTTAAGTCTTTAGCCCACTTATTAATCAAGCAGTTATTTCTTTGAGGATTTGTTGTTGGAAGATTTAATTCTTTGAGTTCCAAGTATATTTTAGATATCAGACCTTTGTCCATTGTATGACTAGTGAAGATCTCCCAATCCATGGGCTTTCTGTTGATCTTGCTAGCTATGTCCTTTGCCATGTAGAAGCTCTGCAGTTTCATGCAATCCCCTTTGTCCAACCTTTCTTTGATTTGATGTGTTTCTGTGTCTTTATTAAGAAAATTTTGGCCCGTGCCAAGGAGCCCGAGAGTTTCTCCTATCCCTTCCTGTAATGTTTTCAGGGTGTCTCCTTTGACTTCGAGGTCTTTGATACATTTGGAGATGATTCTGGTGCAGAGTGATATATAAGGATCTAGCTTTAGTTTTCTACAGGTGATTAATCAATTTTTCCAGCACCACTTACTGAAGAGGCTTTCTTTCTTCCATTCTATATTTTTTAGCTCCCTTATGGAAGATTATGTGGCTATAGATCTGTGAGTTCATTTCTGGGTCTTCAGTTCTATTCCATTGGTCCTAAGGTCTGTTCTTGTGCCAGTACCAAGCTGTTTTGATTACTGTGGCTTTGTAGTAAAGTTTGAAATTTGGTATTGATATTCCTCCAGCACTGGTCTTTCAATTAAGATCATTTTTCCTATTCAGGGTCTTTTATTGTTCCATATGAATTTTTGGATAGCTAAAAAAATTTGTTTTTAGTTTTTGTGCTGGTACTATGGCTTGAACTGAGGACCTCACACTTTTTCTTGATTTTCATGGTCACAGCTGATGCTCTACCACTTGCATTATACCTCTAGTTTGACATTTGGCTAGTTAATTGGAGATGGAGCCTCATGGACTTTTATACCTGGGCTGGCTTTGAACTGTGATCCTCTGATCATAGCCTCCCTGAGTAGTTAAGATTGTAGTTGTGAGTCATCAGTGCCCAGCAAAAGGAATGAGTTTTAAAGACCCATTACCACTTATTGAGCACGCACATGACACTTTCTGCCTCAGATATGGGGCCCCAGCAGCATTATCTCTTTCTTCTTTTCCTTTGACTTTTTTTTTTCCTTGCCAAGCTTGGGGCTTAAACTCAGTGCCTAGATGCTGTCCTTGAGCTTTTTCACTCAAGGCTAAAGCTCTACCACCTGAGTTGCAGCTCCATTTCCAGCTTTTTGGTGGTTAATTGGAGATAAGAGTTTCATAGATTTTCCTGTGTGGACTGGCTTTGAACTACAAACTACTCGGATCTCAGCCTCCTGAGAGGCTAGGCTTACAGCCATGAGCCACCTGTACCCAGCTTCTTCCTTTGCCTTTTATGCCCTGCATCTGTCCTTGGAGACCTGAGATTAATAAGAGAAAGTCAGTTCCAGTCCTTGGAAAATCAAGCAAGTTGAGAGATACACCTTTATGTTTGGGCACATTTACTCCAGCCAATTCCTATTCTTTAAACCCAGCCTAAACACATTAGCATTCTTTGCACCTAGGGGCTATGATGGTTAACTTGTTTGATTTACATATTAGACTTGAACTTTGGAGGGCAGATCCTATGGAAAGTTGTCTAGGAAGATATAATTTGGATTCTTTTGTCTCCATATCTCCTAGTGTCCTGAGCACTCAATACATGTTTGTCGATTGACATGTTGCATAAAAGTACATTGTAAATATAAAGAATAGCTCACACTGAGACCCTTTTGGAAAAAAAAAAAAGGAGCTGTTATCCCCCTCCACCAGAGAGGTGTCTGACTGAGGACTTCCTCCTCTTCAGCACCCAGTTTCCATCAGCAGCTTAACTGGTCATCTTGCTTTATGAAGGTATGTAATATTGCCACTTTGTAGTAGATGAAACAAAGGACAGAAGTTTGGTAACTCACACTGGACTTCTAACCCAGAAATTAGCCGAGACCTTATAACTATATTAAACTTTCTCTGCAGTGAAACTTGAGACAGAGTATTAGGATTTTTAGTGGGTCTTCTCTTTCTTTCCTTTTATAACCCAAAGACCAATGAAAGCAAATCATAGATGAATTTTTTTCATAAGTTCAAGCATTTATTAGCTTGAAAGCACACACACAGATGAATTTTTTTCATAAGTTCAAGCATTTATTAGCTTGAAAGCACACACACACACACACACACACACACACACACACACACACACACACACACACACACACACACACACACACACACACACACCCCTTCCTATAGAGGGTATGCTCTATGAATGAAATTTCTTTTCTCTATGCTCAGGCCCACTGACCATTCATGCATAAAAGTTCTGGTCTAGGTGAGTATAATAACATTCTAATATCAGGGCTAGCCAGTCCTCTAGCAGCACTGCTCAGTAGATTCCCTGTGTAGAGGACCTGGACAGCACTCCCAAATTCTGTTCAAATGGACCTGGAGAGGCCACACACTATTTTAAGCCACTCCTATTTCTTGAATATCCGTTCATTTTGTGAATGATTTATTTTTTTTAATGTTCCTGTTACTGACTTTCCTTACTGCAGATTTGAGTAGCAGCACATGAAGTTCTTACAATTATATCCTCCTCATTGTAACCAGTCATTCTTCACGTGGGAATTCTCAATTAGGATTCGTAGATGTCTCTATCAACCTCTGGAATTGAGATCTCTATTTAGGCAAATGCTAAGTAGCTTATGCATCCCCTAAGCAGACATTAACTTAGAAATAGACACATCTATGTCTCAGCATTGTGGAGCTTTAAGAGGTTCTGTAGAGTACCAGGGAGATGTGGTTTTGAAATCAAGCAGAAGTGGTTCACGTTCCATCTTCTTCTGTGGCAGTGGCCCAATGACCACTTGTCAGAATCCCAATTACTTATAACAACCTTTACCTCCCAGGATAGCGGTGGGGATTAAATGAGATAATATTTAGAAAGCACTTAGCTCAGGGCCTGGCTCTGAGCCACACATATATAAAACCAACGTAATTAACTGCAATTCCTGGAGTGCCGCTCAACAGGTGCTCATGGAATGAGTGAGCGTGAGGTTGCTTGGCATGGGTGAGAGGAGGGAAGGTGGGGAGGAGGATTTTTCATCTGCCTCTAGAACTCACCAGACAGGAATGGGATACAAGGAGTGGCACCAGGCTGTTAGTCTGGGGGTGAAAGAACACTGTCTCCTGATGGTAGGTACCATGTGGGGTACGTACCAGTTATGGTTTGCATACCATGTCTGGTCTGCTGCTCAGCAGAGCCCTCAATGGATGCTATCATCATCTGTTGTCGTTATTTTCTCTGCTTGGCAGAGGGAAGACTGTTTCAGAGAAGGTAGTCGACTCCTTCAACCAGAAGGTGATCAGGGCAGGATTTTAACATATTTCCAGCTAACTCTGTGGTTCTTGCTGTGAGGGCATTTCCCCAGATCCATGCTGGAGATCCATTCCATCTGGACATTCAGTCTGCTGAACTTTGCTTGAAGCTTAAAGACCGATCTGAGTAGCCAACATGCAGGTGTGGAGCCTAAAATAAAGCTGGAGGGATGGCCGGTGACAATATTGAGTTTTCTTAGCCCACCTGTGTGGAAGTTCTTTATGTCTGTAGTAATTGCTAAGAGTCCTGAAATATAGATGTTGCTTTGTGTTCTGTTTGTTTTGGTTTCCTATCTAGGTTCAGGGCCTGAGGTTGAGGCCAGGGACCATGGCAGCCTTCAGTGTCTTGTGTTGAAAGTTAGAAGAACTGATCTTCCTTCTAATTTTTTTTTAAATTGAACACTGTGGATGGAAGAGATGATGAGAAGGGACCAGAAGCCCTGAGAAAGGATCATTCACCTGGAATCTAATGAAACTTGAATATTAGGGCAGAAGAGTGGTCATGGCTGCTGCTTTCAGAGCTGTGGGACCTTGGATGAATTTCAGAGGGAAGCTCATTTTCTCACATATAAAAACAGAGCTAATATCACTGGCTCAAAACATTTGGACTGTCAATGAGATTCTCTTTGTTAAAGTGCCTAGTACTAGTCAAGATATTTGTTTATGAATGTTCTCTTACATCCTCAGAAGGGAGCTGTTAGCCCAATGTGGGTTTCAAGCCCTCATTCAACTCTTTAGCATATAAAAGGTGCTCAGTAAATGTTTATTGGATGAATGAACCTGGCTGCTTTGCTGTCTTTCAGAAAATAATCAGCTCAGCATGGAAGGCTGAAAAGGTCATTACTATCCTTCCTTTTAAGCTGGGAGTTTAGCTTAGTGGTAGAGTGATTGCCCAGCATGCATGAAGACTCTGTGTGTGATGCCCAGCACTGCAAACAAAGAAAAATACCTTTTTTTTATAGACAAAGAAAATAACAATTATTGAGCATTAGTTTCCACAAAGTGCTTTAATTATTTTGTTACACTGGTTCCCAAAACATTATGCTTATGTCTTAAGTGAAGAAATGATGGTGCTGAGAGGTTCCATGGGAAAAGCCAAGGTCACTAATGGTGGAGTTGAAATCTGAACCAAGTCTGACACCAAAGCCCATGTTGCCACCCATGAGTGTCATGTACACGGATGTTAGATGTTAGGAGTGTTGTGTATTCATATGTCAGGTGAGATATGCCATCTGCCTCAACTAAACACACCCCCAGACAAGTTCATACCTTTTTGTGTCTGGCTGTGGATTCAATACAGTCCACATACAGTGCTTGTAGTGAGGAAGGAAGTAGAGAGTCAGGGTGAGGGCTGATTGATTTTTGCCTCTGCCTCAATCTCCTTTGCAGTTACAGGACTCAGTCTGGGCTTATAATAATGGTAAAGAGCAGTGTTAGGAGAAGCCGGAAGCAGTGAGGACATTTAATAATAAGAACCTGAGGAAACTGCACTGAGCTCAATCAAGTGGTGTGCTATGGAGCAGAGGGCTCTGGAATTTTCCAGGGAGGACTTTGTCTCTGAGATGGACCATCCGATTGAACTCAGCTCTGCCACTCATATACTATGTGACCTTGGACAAGAGTGTTAAACTCATGAAGGCACAGGGTGTTCATCTGTGAAATGGGCATGCTGATTATGACCTCATGGGCTTGTTATATGGGGTCACATGTTAGGCCTATATAAACTTCAACATGATATCCAACCCCTGAAGTAAATGTATAACAAATTTTAGGTGTTACCACTGGCCAAAAGGATACATTCTATCTTGAATACATACATTCTATTGTTCATTTCCTGAATAGATTGATGGATCCTCCCAGTGTGCATATGTGTGTGTGTGCATGTGCATGTTGTATATATACATATGTGCATGTGACACTGATACTGGGGCTTGAACTTAGGACCTTGCAGTCTTGCCCAGGTTTTTCACTCGAAACTAGTGCTTTATCACAGCTCAACTTTATTCTCTTTGCTGGTTAATTGGAGATAAGAAACACAAGGATTTGTGTGCCTAGACTGGTTTTGAGCCATGATCCTCCGATCTCAGCCTCTGGATAGCTAGTATTATAGATGTGAACCACTAGTGTCCTGGCTTTCCTGAATGGATCTTATGGGATGACTTGGACAGATAGAGCTATTTTTCAAATTTTTAACACCTCCTGACAACTCAGATTCATAATGACTGCTAGGCAGAATCCAGCTCAACACATTTAAATTTTGCAGAAGGAAAACATTTGGGTTGGCTTTGGTAGGGTTTCCTTTTTATAAAAGCTTATTTATTTATTTATTTTTTGCTTTTGAGATATCAGGGTCTTGAGGGACGAACAGCCTGTGTTTAATGTCTGGGCCTGAGAAGATCTTTTAAGAGTCAGGCCTACCAGGTTAAATTGCTTTTCAGACAGAGCCTGCCATAGATTTTCTGTGAATTTAGATGATGTAAAGGGGAGTTAACCCATCTCACATAATAAATTATGTTTTTTTCAAAGGAAAGATGAGGGAGCCAAGAAACCATTTGTCATGATTCTTTTACATTTTGACTTGGCAAGAATTTAGCAATCAGCATTTATCTCTAGGTTTTTGATTTGGAAGAATTTTGATAAATCAAATGTTTAAAAGTAACATGTTTGGAAATTAGAAAGCTGGAAAAGTTGGTAAAAATCAAAGCTGCTTGTAGAATTTTGGAAGTTTCTATTGTAAAAAAAAGTTTTTGTGTGTGTGTGTGCTAGTTCTGGGGTTTGAACTCAGAGCCTGGATGCTGTCCCTCAAATTTTTTATCTGTTTGTTTTTGGCTAAGGTTAGTGCTCTACCATTGAGCCATAGCTCCACTTCTAGCCTTTTTTGGCAGTTAATTGAAGATTAAGTCTCACTCATTTTCTTGCCTGGGCAACCTTCAAACTGTAATCCCCAGATCTCAGCCTGCTGAGTAGCTAGGATTACAGGCGTCAGCCACTAGCAGGTAGCTTCTTTTGTAAAATTTTTTATTAGGGAAAACTAATTGTTCCAAGGGGATTCATTGTGATATTTACTTACATGTTTATAAAATACTTTAATCATGCTGGATGCCAGTATCTTCTTGCTGTAACCTGAGGCTGAGATCTGAGGATCACAGTTCGAAGCTAGCCTGGGCAAGAAAGTCTATGAGAGTCTTATGTCCAATTAACCATCAAAGAAGACAGAAGTAGAGTTGTGGCTCAAGTGGTAGAGTGCCAGACTTGTGTAAAAATGTTAAGGGACAGCACCTAGGCTGAATTCAAGCCCCAGAACTATCACAAACAAAAAGTGATATTTTGACCACTTAAAATATACCAGAAGATAATTTAGTATGAAGCAGAGATATCCAAAATGATTTGGGAGGATGGGCAATGGAGGTTCTAACTAGGATGTTGGGCACAGTTTCCACTTAAACTGGGCCTGGGAAGTGATGGCAAGACTGTCCATCTGGGAAGAAAAAAGCTGAAGCCTTTGCCTACCAAAGACAAAGCAGGTGGAGACCTAGTGAAGTGATTAGTTGTAGAAGATGGCGCAGATTAGGCCAAGGTATGTAGAATTAGAGAAAAATGGGGTTTCTGTGAGAAATGATTAAGACACAGTTTCTCTCTGTTCATTTACTGGGTGTATTTATTTTTTTCTTTTCTGTGGGTAGATTCCAAAAAATTCCTCTTTCTCAGGATTATATATAATGTCTACATACCTGACTACTGAGAAAGGAAGCTACGCCTATATTTAATCACAAACTGTCCAGTGTCAGAAAAGGTCCTTGTGTCCTGTGCTGCCACTGCTCTGAGTGGTGGTAATTTATAGCTTGAACCAGCAGCTGGAGCAGGAGAAAGCCTTTAAAGCAGTCAGGTTTGCTGGTTAACTTGGGTTAACCCAGAGGTCAAATGCAGTTTCTGTCTAGCACATTAGATAACTTGGGAAATGTTTGACATGTTGCAGGTAGCATTACAGGAACATCCACACTTGTGATAAAAGGAGTTATTTATGAGGTAGCTGTGGTCTCAAATGCAAAAGAGAAAAAAGTATTGTAAATTATGTGGACTTTGGTAGTAACCACTAGTTGGATATTACAGGCATTTCTGAGAGGGTGGAAGGCAGAATGGCGAAGAATAAAGTGGGAAAGCCAGTGCCTCACCTGCTGATTGAAATACACCACAGAGAAGGTTTAATGTGTTCAGTATTCTAACTTCTTGTATCATGAATTACTGTTGACAACTACAAGTATTTCCTAGTTGATTGAATAATGTTCAGAAATAAGTGGGGAAAAACCACTGGGTTTCAAAAATATTGTCACAGAACACTTACAATGCATTAGCCTCTTTTCTTGGTTTATTAAATCCGAGAAGGATAAGGATGGTCTAAAGCCAAGCAGTAGGCACTTTGGATTATCTGCTTTTGGAATTCTTAACAATAAAATACCTGCTTCGAGGAACTATTTTTTTCTTTATAAAACTATGACTATTTTATAAAACATCTTCAGTGTTTTCTCAAAGTGTTGCTAGGTCTGTAGTCTCTAGGATACATGACTAAGTTCAGGATTCGTTTTCAACATGTTATGAACACTGGAAAAACATAAGTTAAGTAGGAAGAAAAAAATATTGTACTTAGCACTATTTAGATTCTTTTCTTCTATCTTTCCTTCCTTGTCTATTAATGTGTATTCAAATATCAGGCCACAAGATGTAGTGATTTGGAGAAATTATCTTGGAATAACACATCCCCTAACAATGCCAATTTTAGCTAGAATCTGGGGCAAGTAATGGAACCTTTCAGAGACTCCAAGGAATGCTAGGCACCTACTTTAGCTCGTTATGATTGTTATCAGAAACAATTATAAGTCTGTGCATTCTCTCTGAATATTTGTAAAGTACCACCTAGATACATGGTGGTAAATATAAACTCCTTGAGGTCAAAACCATGTCTATTTTAAACTTCTCTATATCCACTTGACCAAGCATAGGGTCATTTGTTGTATAAATGAAGCAGTCATCTGGTAGATAGCCTTTCAGTTAAGGGTGTTTTTGTTTTTGTTTTGCAGTACTGGGGCCGTACTCAGGCCGCCACACTTGTGAGACAGGCACTCTACCATGTAAGCCATACTGTCATCATCTTGGTTATTTTCAAGGTAGAGTCTAGCTTTATATCCTGGCCAGCCTGAGCCATGATCATCTGCTTGTGCTTTCCAGTACCATTGGAGTTCACAAGTATTTGCCACTGTACCCAGCCACTGTAGTTCCTCTGTAGCTGGTGTGACAGGCTGTAATATCTCACCCAGACATTGGTTGAGAAAGAGTTTTGCAACCTTTCAAGCTTAGGTTGGCCCCAATCTGCAAGTCCTTGATCTCTGCCTTCTAAGTAGCTAGGATTATAAGTATAAGCCAATTCACCCAGCTTGTGGACACCTTATCTCATCACTGGTCCAGTTTTTATACATTCCATTGTATTTCCTGCTGAGGAAAAACATGGGGCAAAATGCTATCAATTTTCTGCTTCCTTCATTTTCTATTTTTTAGTGTGTGTATGAGAGAGAGGGGGGAGGGGGGAGAGAGAGAGGAAGGGAGAGAGGGAGGGAGGGAGGAAGGGAGAGAGGGAGGGAGGGAGGGAGGGGAGAAAGGAAGGGGAGAGAGTACTGAGGCTTGGAATCAGGGCCTGGCCATTGTCCCTTATATTTTTTACTCAAGGCTGGCTTTGTGCTGCTTGAGCCACACCTCCACTTCCAGATTTTACTGGCTTATTGGAGATAAGAGTCTGGTGGACTTTTCTGCCTGGGATGGCTTTGAACCATGTTCTTCAGATCTTCCTGAGTAGCTAGGATTCCAGGTATTAGTCACAGGTGCCCTGTGACATTGTGCTTCTTGAGGGCATTCATCTTTCTGTTTCTTTAGTTACTGAGGCTTTTATGTCATGCTGTGCACTTATCAGGGAACCAGCTATTTCCAGAGGGAATTTTCAATTATCCTGTGCCATAAGTATGCCATCCCATACACTTTCTGTTCTGAACTGGGATTTGAACTTGGGCAGGATTATGGATTTGTCTTTTTCCTGTAGATACCCTGCCAGGTGCCACAACAGCTAGATATGCTTCCACATTCTTCAGTGTCCATATTAAATAATCTTTAGCTGTCCTCTGGAGAGAGCCCAGCCACCCTTCTAAGTTCTACAGTTGTCACTGGAGACATTTTGAATCTATATGATTAAATCACTCATACACATGTAGTGACCTTGCCTCAACTTCCAAGATAATCTCCCAATCACCACTGAGGGCCCTGATAGCTCAGAGAACAAACTTGAAAACTATACAGAGAAAGAGCATAGCTATGTAAATGTGCTTTACAAATGAGGCCCACGCTTAAAATAATAATTGAGGATGCTGAAGTCAGAAGATCACATATCCAAGCCAGTCCACGACAGAAAAGTTCACAAAACTCTTATGTCCAATTAATCTGCCAAAAACTAGAAGTGGAACTGTAGCCCAAGTGGTAGAGAGTCAACTTTGAACAAAAAAGCTGAGGCACAATGCCTAAGCCCTGATTTCAAGCCCCAGTGCTGGCAAACGATGATGATGATGATGATGATGATGATGAAGCAGAAGACGAATAATTGAGGATTATCTGAGCTACAGGTAGAGGCTAGGCAAGATACATCTCAGAGGAGAAAGTTAGCTAGCTATTGACCTGTCTTTTGTGTTCATATAGCATACATTACAAAGGAGGAAGCTACTAAGTTTGTAGATTTTGACTAGTTGCTTATTCCAGTGTTTTGTAGCATCTGTTGCTTTAGAGCCCATTTGGGCAGGCACAGAGCCCAACATTGTTCAAACTTTCAGAAGGTTCGGGTTGGTCTTCTGCAGCCGTCCGGTCTTCCTTAGAGCTGACCACCATGGGATGTCACTGTCTTTTCTCAGGCTTTTACAGTCCTGTGTGTGTCCACTGTCTCTCCACTGCATTCCCACTGTCTTGTATGTTGGGTTGCTCCATAAATGCTGACTGGATTATTGTTCAATAAAATTTCAATTTAATCCATAATGTCAATCACATTTTGTGATTATTTATTTACTTATCAACAGTAATGGGAGTTGAGTCCACCAAAAGTGGGACCTGTAAGAGGTAATCAGGTCATGAGAGCTTTGCCTTCATGAATGGATTCATCCATTCATGGATTCATGAAGTTGTGGGTTATCTCAAGAAATGGCTGTGTTATAAAAACCAGTTTGGCCCAGTTTGGCCCATCCATGGGATTCTTTCCCCCTTACCATATGATGCCCTGAATTGCCTTGAAACCTTGTAGATAGTGCCCATCAGCAACCCTCTCTATAAATTGCCTAGGCTGTGGTATGAGTTATGGTAGCAGAAAATGCATTAAGATAGTCTAAACAATTATATAGATTAAAAGGAAAAAATAGAAATGAAAATAAGGAGCCTAATAGCTTCTCAGTGGACATCTATGGTATATTTCAAAGCATGTACTTTGCATTCAGGTGAGCCTGGATTTGAACTCAACAATTCTCCCTGTGTGCTTTTAAACAGAGGACATTATATCACTCTGAATTGCATATGGGGATAAAAGTACCTGACATGTGAAGGAAAGGTGAGGCATATTTTCAGTTATTAGAGTCAAGTCCTTTTCCTAAACTTGTCACCAGAGATGGGCCAGCTGTAAGGATTCTTGAAGTTTAGAGAGATTAACTTCCTTAAGTGCTCCCTGAATTACCAAGGACAATTACCAAAGACCCTTTTCTTGTAAAGGGTCAATCTGTGTGGCTAGGGAAGAACTTAAGGGTTCTTCACATAAAAGTGGATCAAACCCAATGTTTGGCAATGCCAGTTTTCTAGGAAGAGTTGGAAGGTGATTTTCTGGCCCCACATAAACCCCACAGGAAAGACAGGTTTACATTCATTCTCTTATTCATTAAACAGCTAGGTGCCAGGCTGAGAATAGAAGTATCAGATTATACCATTTTCCACTATAAAGAACCAGAGATCTTGAGACAAAAAGGTTATGATTATCCCATGGCTTGGGCAAGGAAGGTTCAAATTAAGCCTGGGACATTTTATTGTGCCAGAAAGTAGGCAAACATCAGCGATGTCTGGAAGATACAAGAACCAGCCTAAAGGGGTAGATCTGAGGGATAAATAAGAACTGTAATATTTAATAGTCTATTGAATAAGATAGGAATCCATAAGTGTATTCTATGATGGATAAACAGACAATGGAAGGGGTCTTCCTCACAGTATAATGCCAACTGATAGATGTAGAAAAAGTGGTAGATTTGTAAAGTGATCATCTTGTCTGGATAAGAATTATCAATGTAGTTTCTAGCTGCTCAGGAGACAGAGGAAGGAGAATTGCAGGTTTGCCATCAGCCGAGGCAAAAGGTAGATAGAATCCTATCTCAAAAACTAAATTAAAACAAAAGAGTTGGAGGTATGGCTCAAGTGGTAGAGTGCTTCCCTCATTGAGTTCAATTTCCAGTTACACTTCTCCCCTGCCCCCAAATCATCAATAGATGTTAAATGTAGAATTGTTTGATATGGAGCAGTATATTCGTGTAGGTTTAAAGCATCTTTTCACATTACTTAGGTTGAGGGTGGGTGAATGGTAACCATGTAGTACAGAAAATGGACAGCATTTGTTTTTTCCCTTCCCCTCCACAGATTATACCTACCTCAAATACAGTGAAAGCAGGGGTTATACCATGGGAGAGGGACATACAAAGCACAAATCCTTTAAATAGGGATACAGGTAAATCCATTGCAACAATGAGATGTACAAGTAAATATGTGGAAAAATGAACTTTACAACTTTGGTGGGGGGGGGGGAGGAGGGTTGGGTTGGGGGCAAGGGGTGAATGGGAAGGGATGGGAAGGGGAAACAAAGGAGGGGGCAACAATGCTTGATAAGAAATGTACTCATTACCTTGCCTATGTAATTGTATTTTCACAATAAAAAAATAAAATAAATAGAAAAAAAAGAAAATGGACAGCATTAGTCCAGGCAATAAGGTTAACATGACCAATGAGAAGCAGACAGATATTGTAAGGCCTACAAGACATCTTGGTCGAGGTATAGAACATTGAAAGGGATACATCGTTGTGTAGTATTTGCCGGGTGTGCAAACCTGAGGCTACTCACAGAAAACACTAGAGAGGAACATTCTGTATAATTACTGCTCCACATCCTAGACAGGTCCGTGCACAGAAATCAAAGCTGGGCAAGTGTTTCAAGTTTAAAAAGACTACAGACACATATGACTATATATAGGAAGTGTTTCTGCACTTGGTTTTATGCTGGAGGAGAAAATATTGCAATGATAGACATTGTTGAAAAAAAGTGGAATGTGACCTTTTGATAAATATGTTATTGCAAAATACTGCATATGTATTAAAATTCATATTGAAGTATTAAGGGCATAATGAAAGCACATTACTTTTCAGTTACTAAGCTGTCACAAAGATGTTGAAATTGACAAATTTGGGTAAAAGGGGTACATAAAATTTGTGTAGATTCTTCTTACAACTGTCTTAATAGCTTGAAATAATTTCAAAATGGAATGATTTTTTCTTTATTTTTGTTTTTAGTAGTATCAGGGTGCAGTAAACAAGCACATCTCAGAAGTCTACCCCTACTTGATTGTCTTATTTTGGTGAAGTTATTGAGCACATTTGATCCTAGATTTCCTTGCCTTTCAAGTGGAGATAACATCAGCCCTTTCATCAGCCTGTGTGATAGGCTTTTTACGTGTCTAGAGCTGTGGACATCTTTAGAGAGGTTTTAATCTGAGCATGTCCACACATCTCAGCTTTGTAGTGATCGTAAGGCTTTGGCCCCTTCTCAGTGCAGTTGCTTGTGTTTATAAACTTAGAGATAATGAAACGGCTAGTACAACTACTACCAATAATATCTAACACACTGCTCCATACCCTTTGTAGTGCTTTTTGTGTACCAGGCATTTTGCCAGACTCTTCACACCTATATTCTTATTTAATCCTTACTGAGAACCATGTTAGGTAGGTCTAGCCATCCTTCTGTATCTGAGTGGGATTTCTTTCCATCCCACCACGAATTCTAAAATCTATAGAAAGCACATTACATAACATGGTGTAGTATTTGCAACCTTGTATACTCTAGTCTTCCCTATATTACTAATAATACCTAATCCGAGATAAATGATCTATGAATAGTTGTTATCTTGTTTAGGGAATAATGACAAGACCTAAATCTGTACATGTTCAGTACAGACACATTCCTCTCTCCCCCATATTTCCAGTACAGATGCATTCCCTGCCCCTGATATTTCCATTCTTAGATTGATTGAATCTGTGGATGAACATTCTACTATATAAAAGCAAACAGAGGTGAGAGGAGGCAGAGCGAGGATTCATTTCAGCCAGTCTGCTCTCAGTTTACATTCTCAATCATAACCCTCTAGTGCATCTGGACGCTGTGCCCACCCCCTTGCTTGGCACAATCTGGAAAAAGCCTGATAAATGTCTGTGCACGGAATAGTGGGAAAGAGTGTTTTATGAAGTGTGAGGGCTCTGGAACTATCTGGACCTGGCCAAAGATCTTCGCTCCTTCTTGAGGAACTACACCAACCCTTCTGAGCCCAGCTTCAACGTTTGATATGGACAATCTTAGCCCAGAAGAGATAATAAATGTTATGATTCCTTGCCTCCTCTTTCTTTGTCTTTTCTTTCTTATCTATCCTTTTGAACATTTCTGTGTGGATGATGTTAATACTATGTTGAACCAGGAGTACTTTCTCCTGCTTCTATTGTGATTTTTACCAACTATTTTTATGGTCA
The DNA here is from genome assembly GCF_000151885.1 of Dipodomys ordii. Taxonomy (NCBI): domain Eukaryota; kingdom Metazoa; phylum Chordata; class Mammalia; order Rodentia; family Heteromyidae; genus Dipodomys; species Dipodomys ordii. The sequence continues at coordinate 4,313,604 of NW_012267267.1, forward strand.
TGGTGGTATCTTATTGTGTTTATTTACTTTCTACCTCCACTTAGCTGAATTGTCTTGAGGGAAAGAGTCAAACCATTTAAGAGTTTGTATCCTTTGCCCAATGCAATGCATAGCCTTTGGAGCAGGGCCACTGTTAGCTTATGTATCACTTTTGTGAGATTTTGAAAAATGTACTTGCTCTATCCAGATACTGCTCTGCAGACAGGGTTATTGCTCAGTGGATATCTTTTTTTCTGCTTATGTGGTACTGAGGAATTGAACCCAGAGCCTCATGCATACAAGACAAGCACTCTACCAGCTCAGTGGATATCTTTAAAGAAAACTTTTCTTCTCTTGGACAGCCACAGTCCTAGGCAGAGCTATATTCACCTTCTACTATTCCTTGTAGATAGGCATTTGTACAATTTGAAAACTAACTAATTATGTGCAATAGTCAAGTGTTTGAGCTACTCAGGAAATGTTTGTTGAATGAATAAGCAAACAGAATCCTTCCCAGATTCTTGGCTCTTGACAGCCTACTCTGGTACTACTACTCATCCAGGAAATTTTCATGAGGCAGCCTGTTAAACTGTGGGAATTAGCTCCTCTGTAACAGTCTTTGAACAAAAGCTCCATGGATGTCCAAACCTGAGCCATGCACCAGTACCCAAGCTCCAATTGTTCTTCCCTGATCAGAACAGATGGTCTTGGCATGCATGGTCTTGGCCCTAGCACAGGGCCCTAGGCTTGGCAGCCTTGTCTAGAAGAAACCTATAAGATGCTGGTCAGCGCCCATAAACTCTACTTAGTCTTCAGACCTCTCTCAAAGCATTCTCCCCAGACCTAGGTTGAGAAAAAGAGCTCATCCGGTTACTGCTGACATTAGCAATGCAGATACTAGGTAATAGCTCTGCCTCTGCAGATTAGAGATGGAGTCGTATATATCTAGTTGACCCTGAAACTGGCTGGCCCTATTTGAAGAAAGAACTTGACCTCATCATTCAATTACAGAAAGGGTCATTACCACTTTCACTTGTGATTCGTGATTATTCTTTGTCAGTTAAAATGATCTTGAGATTGCAAAGGGCTAAATATTTGTCACAGAAGTGATTCTAAACAAACAAAAATGAAAGAATATTGTAATCCCACTTAGACATAATCATAACCCATATCTAAGGACATTCTTTCCATCTTTCTCCACACACAGACACACACACACACACACACACACACACACACACACACACACACACAAAATCTAATTTCAATTAGTACATTTTGGAACAACTTGGAAATTTCAAGATTGATTGATTCCATTTGTAGAAATGCTCAAGTGATCTGAAATGCAAAGTATTATTAATATGGTGGTGATGGAGATGAGAGTCTACCTTAAGTTCTACAGATATATGCTTCTAGTCTATCATTCCTGAAATAAACTTGCTGGAATTTGAGCCTTTCTTTGATGCCAAACATACAATACACAAAGAGCCTACTTCCCAGGAGACTGGCTAACCCAGGCACGTTGTGCTCCATCTTTATGATGAAATACAGATTTCCCATTAAAAGGAAAATCTCTTCCTTTCAGAAGGTTGAAAAAGATGATACTTAGGAAGAAGGGAGGGAAGACAAAAAGAATCCCAGCTGGTTAAATTTAGGGCGCTGAAAGAGATCCAATTGGCAGATAATCCCTGGCCACTGGCCCACAACATTTTCATTTGATTGTGCATTGGATACATTTTCATTCATTTTAAGCCCTTGCCTTTCAGTATTTTGTTCCTTGGAGACAGGGAAACTAGTATCAATAGCTCTCTTGGCCTCCACCAAATGGCTTGATTTACTTAAATGGTATATTTTGTTATTCCAGTGAGGAGCATCTTGTGTTTGTTGATACATTTCTGAGAATTATTGTGCAAAGAAATGCTACAATTCTGACCCTATTTCTTCCTCTGTGCTCTCACTGGTAACCTTGTCTGAAGCTGAAAAATGTGGAATGAAGTAGTGAGCATTATACACCAGGACGAGGTCGCTGTGGAGCCACAGGCAGGAGACCAGTTCTTCACCCAGTTCTCACACAGACACTGTATAGTGGTACAAGCCATGGCCAAATCCCCTAAGTGCCTTGGACCAAGGATCCTCAGATCTCAACTCTTTTTCTCCCAGCAAAGTTGTAAAGGTCAAATGACCTCATTGGGTGGTTCCCAACCTTGGCTGCATATTAGAATTACTCAGTTTGTCACAGTACTCTTTGCTGCATCCTGTCACTCACTGGTGACTGCTGTTGATCCCCTGTAAGTCCACATGCTACCAACTGCTGCTTACATGGGCCATTCCATCCTCCCTTCCTGTGCTTATCCTTATTCTAGCAAATATACCTAGCAAGGATTCACTGGTTCTACATTTCTTTGGTCCTTTATTTGATAACTTGGAGCCCTGGCTTCCATATTCTAACCCTTGAAAGGATAGGCCTTACACAGTAACTCTTCTTCCCATATGGGATTAGTGAAGCAAACTTAACCCACATTGGCAACTACTTTTTATGTAGTGAACTAAGGAGATTTTTTTTAGCAAAACATGTGGGAAGCTACAGTGAGGAGAGCACTCTAGCTGTAATTTGGTTCTCATGGCAATTCCAGTCCTTCTACTTTGGAAAAGTGGGGAGACCTTAGGCCAAATATGGTAAAGGGGACCATCTTCTTCTTGTTCTGCTCAGACTCTCCACCTTTCGGGACCTTTCTGACATCTTGTGCTTGTGAGAAGGTCTGCATCAGGTACAGAACATTCTCAGCTTCTCTCTCTGCATTCATTAAAAGTATAGCCCAGAGCCATTCTCTGTTACACATCTTTAGTGGCAGTTTCTGTGTGCTGGTGTGTGGGCTCTGGTCAGGTGCTCAAGGCTCATGATTGGCTCTTAGGACACAATCTTTAATAGTCATTTAATCAAGTCCCCACTGGTTCCTTCTCCCTGTAATATTGTTATAAAGTTTAGATGATCTGTAGATATTTGGTCAAGAAGCGAATATCTGTTTCTAAAAATTTCCTCCATCTTTTTGTCTGCTTTGCTTGTGAAATACGGCTTTCTACTTTGTTTGATATTGGCATGAAATCCAAAAATATTTTTATTGATAAAAATTGAATATATTTGTGGTTTACAACATGATGTTTTGATAGATATATCATTGTGGGATGGCTGAATCTAATTTCATCATAATAATTGAGCAGAGTTTTTGTTTATTATTCCTGTTTAACTTCTAAAGCAATCTTTGAAGAGAGATATTATCATTTCCATTATTGTGGGGGACCTAAAATAGGGAAATTATATGGCTACTAAGTATCAGAGGTGGGATTTGAACCCAGATCCTCAGATTCTGAATCATGGCATTCTTGTGCACGTGCTGGCTATGTGTGTTACAACTGTGGTGGTCCTTACTTTTCCAGTAACCAAGATGGTCTGGTAAAGAGGGTACCCTAATGCCAGTCAGGAGAGTGGCAAGGACGGAGGTGGGGTATTACCACCTGATTAGTTGATGGGGTTCTCTATACCTGTCACCTAGCTGAAGCTTTACATTGAAGTCCCAGGTTGGCCTAAAGCTACCAACCATGATGAAGCAACAAACCAAATTCTTCCCAGCAATAGAGACAGAATTAGGCTGGGAAAAGAATCTTGTGGAAAAATAGATTTACCTCTCCTGACTTGGGCTCTTCCAGGGCATTCTGAGTCCTCTCTCAGACCGCCGTCTCGGTTCCATAGCGATAGGCGTCCTGAGTAAATACTCTGATAGACTAAACACACGTTGCCCATGTTGGCCCAGGAGCAGCAGTGCAAAAGCGCGCCCAGTACGGTCCCCTGTGTGGCAGCTTAACTTGTTAATCATTGCATTGGCAGGCTGGCCTGGACAAGGCTATTTAGCTTGGGGCTCATGCAATACCTTCTATGCTAATATGAGCATTCTTAGAACTATAATTTCCATCTGACTTCCATGGACAGTCCTTATAGGGAATACAGACATAAAACAATTCTTAAAATGTCAGGAAGAAATTGCATCTAATGGTGGAGGTACTTCTGCCAAGGAAAACATACTTCAGTTTTAAGGCATTCCCATCTAAACAGGGAAAATTGAAAACTACTCCTGGATCTGTATTGAAGCCTAGACAATTTTTCCTGGCCCTTTAAAATGTGTAATGCACATACTAACCAGCTCTGTGCAGGCCCCTCTGTACCCCCGGACCCCAATGGATGCAGAGGGGAGGCAGCCCATAAAGGAAGAACAGAAGATGGGAGGTGACAGCTGAGACTTGTATGAACTGGTACCAGTGACAAACCCTTCTTGGGAGATTTACAATGGGGGCAGATAGTCATTTACCATAGTCCTACCTGCATCTGTTACCATGGAGAATCAGATCCCCAGTTGGGTCTTGAACTCTTAGCCTCCTTGATATCTGATACCAATGCTTAAAAAGCATGTCCTCAGAGTTTTGAATGTGGAGACACACAATCTGTCTTCTAAAATTGTGCTTTTGAGTAGATACCACTTACAAATAATAATACTACATTGATAATAATTATAGTCATTTTGCGTGTTTATAATATGCCAAGAATAAGTACTTTTCCTAAATGATCTCATTCTACCCCTCCCAAATACACTGCAAGATGGGTTCTGCTGTTATCTTCATTTTATAGAAAGTAGAGCACAGAATGATAACTTGTCCCTGGAATTTGAAAAAAAATACCCTAAGGCTCATACAAGGTGATCCACTGAGATCACAAAAAACAAAACAAAACAAAAACACAGAAGAGAGAGTATTAGAATTTATATTTATTTTAGAAATCTCATTCCTCAAATATTTCCTTTTATGTACATGTTTTATAACATATACTATAATGGTATAGAGTGACATATATGTATGTTTGGAATATGTCACTATCTTCCTATGTATCTGTCTACCAAGCATTTGCCTATTCCATCCATGCATCCATCCTCCATCCATCCATTTATCCATCTATTATCTATCCATCAAGGATAGAGGTTTGTGGTCAAATACTTCTTATTGATTGGGCAGATTTGGAGAGTACTAAACTTAACTTTTCTTTCAAGTTTCATTGAAAGACAAGACTTAGTGTTTTGCTGAGTAGCTTGAGATTGGTGATATTATGGAAAGTTGAAAGTCTCTAGAGGGCCAAGGTCCCTGGAGGCAGTCTTGCTCACCACTGTGTACTTGAGACAGAGTTAATGCCTAGAAGATATTCAATATGAGAGATGTCAGCAAAGTTGGAAGCTGATGCACATATGTGACTTTATAAACTGAATGTCTGCATCCCCTCCAAACTCCCATGTTGAGATATGAATTCACAGTATATGGGTCTCTGGTCAGTGATGAGACAAGGGTGAAATCCTCATGAATAGGATTAGCACCCTTACAAAAGAAGCTGCAGTGAGCTCCTTCCCTCCTTGCCTCATGTGAGGTTTATAATGAGAACAAAACCATCTATGAACCACCACAAGTACATAGGCATCAAACACTGCATCTATCAGCAACTTGATTCTAGACATCTGGTCCTCCCAAACTGTGAGAAATAAACTTCCTTGTTTATTAGCCACACAGTCTTTGAAAGTAGCCCAAACTAAGATACATAGTAAGTCCATAATTGGTATTTCATTTTAACTTATGACCTATTCAGTGACATTGTACCATGTGTTGAATGATCCTCCTTCATGAACAACACATGCTCATTGTGCTGTGCAGAGGGGAAGTGCAGGTGGTAGACTTTCATCATTTCTCACACAAACATCTGGACCATTCCATAGAATGAAAGGCTTTTTATTTATTTATTTTTTAAGAGAAGGAAGAAGTCCAAATATAGTGCCATGAAGTGATTTTTCCTGATGAATTGACAGCTTTCCTTTCTCCACTCCATTCATCAAGAGAAAGGAAAGACTGTGCTTTAGCTGAGGCAACAGGGATTAGGTTCTATCAAATCAAAGTAAGATTTGAGCCTGGCTTTGGTTATCCAATCGGCTAGTAGGAGAGAAGCCACATTATTTGAACAGTGCTTGATCCACAGACTTGAACTTGTTCTGTTCTGTGAAGTGGACTGGTCTTGAAGTGATTCTGCAGTTTTCCCAAGACCACAAAGTGGGCAATTTGCCTATGGGTGCTCCTCTCTTTCTGCCACACGCTAGCCAATCCCCACCATGTGTTTCCAGCCTATTAGAGTGTCTGTAATCTTAGCCTGAGCTAAAATTCTTCCAATGCTAGGAGCTTAGTGATTCTCTTTCAGTGGCCTGTCTCCCCCCTCAGAACTAGAAACATTTCACACTAATTACAGAAATGCTTAAGTTTCTGAACGGGGGTTACCTGGGAACTTGAGGACTTCTGCAGTTTTTCTCTGTTTTTGAATGTGCCAGTCCAGCCAGTGATGTAAGTTGCACAAAGGAAATTGGATTTGTATATTGGAGGTGAAGGGAATAATTTCATTTTTTTCATTTAGCAACACTTATAAACTTGCTCGTTGGTCCAATTGTTTTGATCTTTGTCTTTCATGGTGATGTGAGCTTCTTGGAATCACAGCCATTTCTAAACTTGGCTGTACGTCCAGATCACTCCAGGCCCTTATTCAGACCTGCTGGCCATTGGAGGTTCAGATAAGGACTGAGGGAAAGGCCTCAAAAGTCTGTTTCTGGTAAGCACCACAAATGAATGTTGAGAACAATCAGATTTAGGAACCAGAAGGCTACCCCACACTTTAAACACAAGTGAATAAACAGAGTCCTGCAGGGGTTAAAGCATTTTGAAACCACAGAGAAGGGAGCAGAAATTGGCAGTGAAATTTCATCCAGGCAATAAACCTACGAAGGCAAGATCACTATTCATTATGTATGAGAAAATGTGATGAAATGCCACCAAAAGCCTTTATGTAACAATCTGTCTAAATTTGCTGGGAAGTTGTAGCATCTCCAAGAATAACATGTCAAATAAAGCCTCAAACTTTGCATTCTATGCAAGCAAGAAATTTTCTCTGGAAAGTAGAACATGGTGGCTCAGACCTGTAATCACAGAGTTTGGGAAGCTGAGGCAGGAGGCTGGAGAGTTGAAAGCTAATCTGGGCTGCATATGGAGACTGGAGACCCTATCTCAAAAGGAAAAAAGAACACAAAAACAAAGACAAAAACTCCAGAAGTCTCTATAGGGATTTCTAGGGGATTTTTAGAGTTAGAAAACAATCTGAAGGAACCCAATGAAGGCTAATAGTGATTCATTGTCTGTGGTCATTAGCAATTGACGAATCATGGATCACTTTCCCAGAGGTCAAGCATAGCAAGTAAAAGAGGCTAGTTAATTTACTGAGTCCCTTTGCCCTGATCCTGTTTATCATTTGGGGTTTCATAGAGCATGGGAGTGGCCACTGAGCTCTTTGTATTTTGCAACAAATCTTTTTGAAATTTTTATTTTATTGTAAAGATGCTGCACAGAGGGGTTACAGTTACATGAGTAAAGCAATGAGTACATTTCTCAAGAAATGTACTCAGTGCATCTTTTATAGAGCATGACCATATGACAAACATTGCTCTAGGCATCCTGCACTGTTGAACCAGACAATGTCCCTAAAAGTGGCATTCTTGAGGTTAAGACAGACAATAAGCAGGTAAATGAAATACTAATAAAGAGCCTATCTGTTAATGAAAAGCGATATAAAAGACATGCAATAGTGTAATGGAGTGGGCTGGGAGAACTCATCTCTGAGACATAATTTATATGGTGTTCTTACCTGGAAGTGGGGAAGAAGAAGAGAGAGGGAGAAAGAGAGAGATGGAATATATGCAGTGTGTAGAAGTGTTTTCCAGGGAGCCACAAACACAATGCCCTTGGCTCAACTTTACACAACTTCTCCAAGGTCCTGAAAGGGGTCTAGGCCTGTTTGAAATTTTTCTTATAAACACACCTCACCCATCTGCCCATTTCTGGTTATAGAGGCTTCAGGCTCCATAAAATTTTAGTCTGCCTTTGGGAACATGAAGTACAAAGGTCCTGAGGTAGCAATGAGCTGTGTATGTCCTGAGACCCCAAAGAAATAAAAGTTAAGAAGTTAAGAGAGGGCTTGGTCAGCCTAGTGTGTGGTGATTCACTCCATCATTCCTTTATTCAGCCAATCTTGGTTTATTGAGTCCAGGCAGCACTTTGAAGAAAGTGAATCAAGTAACTGTTCTCATGGAGCTTCTACTCCAGAAACAAAATAAACACAAATTTAAAGCATCGTGTGGTAATGGTGGAAAATAAATGAGATCCCCTTATATGTTTCTTAATTTAAATTTGTCCCAGTGGAAAGTGTTTCTTTCTTGCTACTTCCTGGTAGCAATCTTTGACCTAATCTGGTCAAAGAATTTGTTTGGCTAAATTTCCTGGCAAAAGAACTTCTTTGGGTTTACTAGAAAGCATTTGTGACCTGCTAGATAATTTTTGTATGGGGCCAGGCTCCATAGGTAATGTAGCCTCTTATCTTCTTTTTAGTGTCAGGGGAGACCCCAGATTCATGCCCTCAGATCCAATGCTGTGCCTGTAGAACTGAGTGTAGAGAAAGGCAGGACATCGACAGTTTGCTGTTGCTTAAGGGATGAACCAAGAAGTTCTCTTAGAAGTTCTAATGGTTCCAGATCTGGAGGAGGCAAGCATATAGGTCACATGGAGGAAGACTGTATGGGGCAGAGCTAGGTTATGGAGGAAATTTTTTAAAATAAGTCTTTTATTGTGAAAATACTGTACAGAGGGGTTACAGTTATATGAGCAAGGTAATGAATATATTGCTTATTAAGCATTGTTGCCTATGAAAGATCTTGATAAGAAATTTGGGTTTTACTTTTAGAACAGTTGGGAACTTTTCAACGATTTCTTTAGAAATCTAAAGAAAACATTGGAGGTCAGAAGCCTGAGCACTGACTTCAAGTTGAGTCTTGAAGTATCCAGTAGAGTAGTCAGAGTACTACATAGAAAGAAGATCAAACAGGAGCCCAGGATAGAATGGGAAAAGGCACTTGTCTGGGCATGTTGACAGACAAGTACTGCCTGTAGTCTTAGTCTTTGGGCAAGGATTAAGCATGAAGTTGCAAAGGCCAATTTGCCTGTATCACAGACAGCCTTGAATATTTATAAATGTGAACAAAACCATGGTACCTCTAAAATATTGAGGAGTAGTCCACAATAGTCCACAATGCCTCCAAGCATCTGGAGGGATAGCTATCTTGTTGGAAGTAAGAGTGATGGAGAGGGACAAAGGGATTTGTACAGAGCTGGCAAGCAAAAGTTTTTAGCTAGATCGTGCATTTTCTCATGGATGCTTTGAGGGAGGGAGTAGTGGTAAGGACCTGAGGTCCTGTCCAAAAGCTACATTACATAGCAAGCACACTGTTTTTACTTGCATGAGTAAGGGGTGTGGGACAGTGAAAATTATGAGGGCTTTATCCTTGACTCTCTACTGAGGGGATTGAAATTACATAATGAGAGCTGTGATTTAGAAAGGCTCACAATAGTGAGTATGGGGAGGCCTTAATTAATTCACTCATGCATTCATCTTTCTGTGTAATTATGTCCTGGATAGTCCAAGGTGCCAAGTGGCAAAATGGAACTTTGGATATTCCCATGTTCAAGCCACATTCCTATTACTTAGTAGTGGTGTGATTTGGGTAAGGTTTTGCTTAATCTCTTAGGCCTGCCGCTTCCTTATCTATAAAACAATATTGTTAATATCTGCCCTCCTGGTGGTTGTGAGTAGAGGTAATGAGCACATAGTGTTCAAGCCAGTGCTTAGCATGTAGTAGATGCTCAGTAACTGGTGGCAACTACTGGGTTGCAGTAGATAGGGGGCATTGTAGGCAGAAAATGGTTACCATGGCAGTACAGATTTGCCACAATGAAAGCCTTCATTTAATGATGGTGAGATCTGTAGGGGAGGGGACATTTTGAGGGAGGGGACATCATGAAAAGGACTTGGGACCTGAAAGAGAAGGTGGACTAAGAAGTAACATAAAGATTTTAAGCACAGAGAATGTGAAACTAGATGCTCCCCTGCAAATGTGGGGGGAGGGAGATTGGGAAGAAAGTATAGTGGGAAATAAGTCACAGTTAAGGTTGAATCTGGGAGAGCTGCCAAGTAGAGGGAGTCTCTAGATTTGTGGGATACTGTGAATTTCAGTAGGAAGACCTGGGCTAAGCAAACAGATTTAGTATAATCATGACTGTGATGGTGTAATAGTCAGGATATAAATTTGGTTGCTAGAATAAAGACTCCAGACAACAATGATTTATATGAGAAAAGTCAGAGCATAAGCCATCCAGGGCTTTAGCTTGTTATCCTGTAGCTCCATCTTACCATTTGGTAGGCTTCATGCTAGCAGAGCTGGGATGGTTTGCCACTGTGCTGGCACCCCATCCCCAGGTGAACTGTTCTATCCCACCCTTTTCAGATCGCAAGTCCTATGCAAGGTGTTCTTTCAAGACCACGAGCTGTTCTCTGCTCTGCAGATTCCACTTCCATCTGATGATACCCTCCTTGTGGCAAATCTGCATTGCCTGGGTCACTGCAGAAAATACAAAGGGAGTTAATGGAGAGCACACTCAGCCCATCTGGGGGCACACCTGAATAGCACAATATGGTTGGAAGGTCATTCCTAGCTGCACGGGAGGCAAAGCAGTGTTTGTTTCGCAAAACCACATTCTTAGCTGCAATGATATTATTTTTGGAATAATAATTTTGGAAGAGGAGGACACCTGTAGCTAGCAGTCTGTGCCAGGTAGTGTTAAACAGAAACCTGAGGTTGGGTGAGATCACAGACAGAAAGCTTGTAATTGATGTAATTATACTGGAATCATATGCTGTAATAGGGTTGGGCCCACCCCATAATATAGCAACTCAGGCAGTTGAGACCTGGAGGATCACAGTTCAAAGCCAGCTCAGTCAAAAATGTCTATATGTCTAATACTCAATCTCCAATTAATTAATAAAATACTGGACTGGAGGCATAGATCAAGTGATAGTATGCCTGATCAAGAAAGTCAAGGGAAGCAGGAGGCCCCGAGTTCAAGCCTGGGTACAGGCACACAGACAAGAAAAGACTCAGAACTGTCAGGGAATAGCAGTGGGAAGGAGGATTGGCCTGCTGTATCTGATCCTGAAAGTTCTGGTGACCTGGCTCTGGTGTGTAGGAACTTACTGAGAGGGACTGATCCAGGGTGAACTGCAGACAGGGAGTCTGTGTCAGCTCAGGCAGTGGGTGTGTATCACAGTGGAGAGGTTTAGCACACAGAAGACCTTGGAAGGGGTAGAACCTCAGGGGTCAGCCAGGACAAGTGAAATGCAGTTCACATGTCTGAAGGGTTTTACAGATATTAATTTTACTTTTTTTTTAATTGGAAAGAAGCTTTTACAGCAACAAAAAAATCATCTTTAACTGGGAGGAACGAATCCTTTTAGGGAGTTTGCTAATGTGGGCATAAATTTTTTTCTTTGGCAGTTTTTTTTTAATTCCTCTCTCTTTCAGATAATCTTATCTCAATTTTGAATCAGAAATCTTATTTATAGCTTTTCTGAAGAGAATTATTTGAAAGAGGGCAGATTCTTTGCCCTTCGGACTTATTTTCGTTTTAAAAACAGATAAGTTATCCCTCCTTTTTCCTGGGAGAGACAGTTAAAATATTAATTTAAAAACAATGATTGTGAGCTGAAAGGGGGTGTAAATCAAAGCCGGATGAATAAATTCAGCTGCTTCCTGTTTTTGTGGTTTTTCTTTTTCTTCTTTTGGAGGGAATCTAACAATGCTGAACTCCGTGTTTCCCTCAGGACTGGAACACAGCACAACACTGTTTATATCCTGAGGGAGGGTCAGGGGAAGGTATGTTCTTCTCTCAGTTCTTCTCCTCTCAGCCACTGTGCTGATTATGGAGAACTTGGCATTCAAGGCTTTTCAAGCCGCTTAGCATATACACTGGTCACAATTAGAAGTCATTGCAAGTACCACTGCCAAACTCATACTGTGTGCATGACATCACATTTTGAGCTTCCTGATTTCCTCTCACCAGCCTCTTTCTGTTAACCACTCATGAGGGAATGGTCCAAGAGTGCTCTCAGCTTGTGGTGCTGAGCATAGACAATACTTATCCAATGCTGCTTTAAAAAAAATGTCTCATTGACAAAACTTGGTCAGATGGCCACGTCTAGCTGTATTTAGAATGGTCCTCTACCTTACTGAGCAAAAGTAAGGAACAAAAGAAGCGTTGATGACTGAGTAGGCTGCCTGCAGTCTCCACTGGTGTGATTTGATTCCTGGTTTAGGTATTTTATTTCTCTAAGTGCTCACATGTATGTAATGGTACTTGCTTCTCACAACAGAATTGTCAAGTGGTCTTAGTTCATTTACCAACTCTGTCATCTGGGGTTTGACCCCCTTCTTCTGAAGGATCTTCTCATGAACTCATGCTTTCTAAAGGGACAAGGAGTTACAACATACAAAAGTGTTTCAGGCAGTCAGAGTTCCTTTTTCCTTCAAAACTTACCTGTTGTATGCACTGTCTCCCCTGGGTAAAGTTAGGCTTGTCAATGAGTACACTGCTCCATTTGTTAGGACACAGAAAGACTTGGAAAAAAATTATATTAAGTAAAGTAAGCCAGACTCAAAGAAACATAGGTCCCATGGTTTCCCTTAACTGCAATAACTAGTATATGTCTAGGACAAGCATAAAAGGTCAAAAGCTATGTACATATGACCATATAACCGGATGCTAAGCAAAATGAACCCCAAGATAGGGACATAAGAGATTTTATCTTTCTTGTTTTTTTTAATGTACTTATAATGTAGTATGTGATTTTTTTTGTTTCTTTGTATGTTCTCCCATGGTACAACCCCTGTTGTCACTGTATTTGATTTTAGTGCCCTGCATCTTGTATATACATTTTTCTAATTTGGGGAGGGGAAGGGAAATAACAAAATGCTGAAATAAGGATACCGGATGATCCATTATAACAATGAGATGTGAAGACACTGTGTTGAAAATGAACTTTACAACTTTGTGGGGGTGAGGGAGAGAGGGGTTGAGGAGGTGGGGAGGAAGAGGATGGCAGGGGAAAAACAAAGGAGGGGTAACAATGCTCCATAGGAAATGTACTCATTACCTTACTCATGTAACTATAACCCCTCTGTACAGTATCTTTATCATAATGTATATACATATATATATATATTAAAAAATGAGTGTGAACAGAGGGGCTGAGGACTACTGGCTTCACTTTCCAGCTCTGTTGGCCTCTTTGCCCTTACAAGGTGAAGTCTACTAAATCTCCACCCTTGGATTTAAAGTGTGCTTTTGTAGGTCTGGGGGAGCATCTCCTTTTGCCTGGAGTGCCCTCCTCATCTTCAAGTCACCTCTTCTGCAGAGGCATACTCTTGCTCTCCTAGCATACTCTGCTTATTTTAAGTTGCATTGATCAAGTATCAGCTCACACAGGAACCCTTTTCTGATATCCTCTCCTCTGAGGTCCCAAAGTTCCACCAGTGACTGCCTGACAGCATTTATCACTCTGGGTTATCATTGTTAATGTATAAGTCTGTCTTCTTCCACTCAACATAGCCCTTTGGAAGACAAGACAGTGAGTTTGCCACCCACTTTTCCCATCCCTAGAAACCATGTTGCTGTGTGTCAAGTGAATATAAATACGACTGTGAGTACTTGGATGCCCTGTTTAAGAAAGATTTTTCCTGGTAGGGCTATCTTTGCGGGTGTTAGTTGCAGGGGGAGATATCTTTTGGTGATCTTCACCCTGAGTCATATTGTGGGTGAAGCGATCGCTTTCTTCATCAATGAGGAAAGCATGCCTGGGATTACTGCTATATTAAAAATTGCAATAACAGTTCTGTGGTCAAGACTGTCAAGAGAGAAGGTTCTGGTTTGTGCAGCTGAAGGCACCACCAACTTGAATAAATGCTGGGCTTTCTCTAATGGTTTATTTTTGAATAGGAATAGGTCCTTGGCGGTAATCCTATTTGAGTCCTAGAGCTCTGTGGAGCAGAAAGATGAGCCAGAGACCTCAAGTTACGTTTGTTGTTGAAGTTTGACCAGACACTTGGGCTAAGTGTGTGTCATGCTTAAGTAATTAACATTCCTGTCAGGCTCCCTTAAAGAGTCCTGTGTTAGAGCCTCTCAAACAGCCTTTGGATTCTCAGGCTTTCCATTCATTGCCAGTTGCTGATATGATGCTGAAGTTTCATTTTTCCAAAGAAATACAAAAAGGATTAGATTTTTCTAGGAGAAATGTTTATTATTAAGAGAACCAACCTTGGATATTAGAGTGATCTCAAAATGAAGAGAGTAATTGTAGAAGTGACATTGGAGAATATTTTTTTTGTGGAGGGAGACGGTCTAAAAATACTTTTTAAATTAAGAAAATAGAAGACTGAAATGTGAATATGACAGCAGCCGTCAAATAATTGGGGGACTGTCGCAAGGCAAAGTCATCTGATGCAACGAAGGACTGAACTACTATTTTCTTTTATTTTCTCTCTGTTATTTGTCCTCCCTCCTTTCCTTCTTTCCTTCCAATTTCTGCTTGGTACCTTTAAGAATATAAAGTCTGTCTGAGTTGGAGGTCGGTACTGCTCAAACACTGATCAAGCATCAGTCAGACGAGGGGGTAGAGAGAAGGCCTTGAGTGGCATCACAGATGAGCCAAGGCTAGAGATTATAGCATCATGAACCCCAGCTCGCTTCTGTGTATGGGAAAGCTGAACGCAGGCAATAGGGGCCAATACGAGGAGAGTCACTGGAGGTAATATGATTAGCAGCCCCACTATATTTTAAATATATAATGGTTATATAATAGGTATTTCTATTATGTCGTGACTATATGATACATAATTACAAGAAGTAGGTTCTTTCTGGACAGATAGAATGCTGATGTTAAGCAGGAGAACAACTTTGTACCTTTGTGAAAGTTATAACTCAGAAACTGCTCAGTAGACTAGGTACAATGTTTAGAAGTCCAGGTGAAGGCTAAAACATGGATATTTATTGTAGAAGTTGAGTGTAAGAAGTTTTAGGGGGTCTGGGAATGTGGGTTAGTGGTAGAGTGCTTGCCTAGCAGGCACGAAGCCCTGGGTTCAATTCCTCAGTACCACATACACAGAAAAAGCTGGAAGTGGCACTGTGGCTTGAGTGATAGAGCACTAGCCTTGTGCAAAAGAAGCTTGGGGACAGTGTCTAGGTGCTAAGTTCAAGCCCCAGGGCTGGTATAAACAAAGAAAAATAGAGAAATATGAGAGACTGATACTTGAACAGCTTAGTTGACAGTGGATTTCTCACTAGTAGATTCCATATGTAATCATTAGATCTTCTATGCCTGGGTAATAGCTAATATCTGGCAATGTTTTAATTTTTCTATCTATCTATCTATCTATCTATCTGTCTGTCTGTCTGTCTGTCTGTCTGTCTGTCTGTCTGTCTGTCTGTCTGTCTGTCTGTCTGTCTGTCTGTCTATCCATCCATCTACCTATCTAGTATTTATCTATTTTTATGTTGATACTGGGACTTGAATTTAGGGTCTCACACTTGTGCTTAGCTTTTTTACTCAAGGCTGGTGTTCTACCACTTGAGCCACACCTCTTCATAATTTTTGCTGGTTAATTGGAGATAGGAGTGTCTCATATTTGTCTATCTGGGCTGGCTTCCAACGTCTGTCCTCAGATCTCAGCCTCCTGTGTAGTAAGGATTACAGGAGTGAGCCACCAATTCTGGGCCTAACAAGGTTTTAATTACAGTTGTTTGTCATAGGGAGCATCTAGTTATTAATTATAGTAGCTTACACATCAAATTTGCCAGAGTGGTAGATTCTTCTCAATAAAACAGATCTGGCTTGAAGCTTGCCACCATATCTGTCTTAGTTTCTTATAAGGAAGGAATTCACTTTTCTTGAAGCTATTTGCTTTCATTTTAATTTTCCGGCTAAATTTAGCTGAGCCTAGTTTTAACTGGATCGGTTAGAGTTTTGATGTATTTGTTTTCATTTGGCTTTCACAGCAACCCTGTAAGATATTATAGTAATCATTATTGGATAGGTGAGGAAACTGTGACTCAGAAGCATTATTTAGTTTCTGTAAGTGAGAACAGATACCTACTAAGTCTTTTGACCTAGGTCAGCACTGTTTTCTACCACATCAGACACACTTTTCTTAGCAAGCAAATGCTGATGAAATTTAATTGATGTGAACTGTGATGTCTTTGTGTATCCATATTGGATTGGGTTTCTTAATATGCGTTCAATGTCTATGGCTTTTCTAGCGTAAATACAATTTATCTGTGGTCCATCTTATACACTCACACACACGCGCGTGCACACTCGCGCATACACACACACACACACACACACAGGAATACACATACACACAGAGTTAGTTAGCTGTTGTAGATTCAACAGCCAACCATTGATCAAACTAGTAGTCATGTCTATGATTGTTGTGTTTGTATTGAGCATATATAAACTTTCTCATGACATTATACCCTAAATAATACAGGTTAATAGCTACTTATATAGCACTTACATTGTATCAGGAAGAATAAGTAATAATAAAGATGATTGAAAGTGTAAGGGAGAATACAGATAGGATATTTGCAAGCATTTTGTGATTTTTTTTTTTTTTGTCTGTCGTGGGGCTTGAACTCTGGACCTGGGCGCTGTCCCTCAGCTCTTCAGCTCAAGGCGAGCACTCTACCACTTGAGCTACAGCACCACTTCTGGTTTTCTGGTGGTTTATTGGAGATAGGAGTCTCATGGTATTTCCTGCCCAGGCTGGCTTTGAACCGCGATCCTCAGATCTCAGCCTCCTGAGTAGCTAGGATTACAGGCGTGAACCACCAGTGCCCGGCGCATTTTGTGATTTTATATGAGGGCCTTGAGCATCCTTCAATTTTTATAGAAGGTCCTAAGAACCAAACCCCCCAAAATACTAGTAGCCATTGATTATGGAAAAACTTACATAGCAGTCTGAATTCACTCAGTTCATCCTATTTATCCATGTCTATTAATGAAATTCTTATGTATATTTAGTGCTGTGCAATGAACACAGGAAATAACTGGAAAATAAAACAGTCCATGCCCCATCAAGAGCTTAAGGTTGACCTATCAGAGTTTAGAAGGAAGAATTTCTGTGCAGTCTTACTTCTGAGATGAGTCCAGCTTATATGAAATGAATTGACCAAATCATTGAGCAGGACAGGTGGAGTAAGATCACTTGACTTTTCAGCACCTGCTCACAACAAGAGTTGCCACTACTGGCAGGTTAGTATCATTACAAACTTCAGTAATATACTTTTCCATATAATATTTTTGTGATATTATACTTGTTTAGGAAAATACCAAACTTGTTAACCTATCCAAACTAAGCAATATTTGTAATATTTTTCTTTCTTTAAAGGAAACAGGTTTCTGAAAGCCCATCTAAACAATGAAAGGGCTGTTTCCACTGGGGACTTTCAGAGTTGTATGGCAAGTCCTCTGAGAATTACAAATGTTAGGAAAGGTTATTTTATTCTATTATATGGCTCTTCCTCATTCAGCACAATCTTGAGTTCTCTTTCCTTGGCCAAGGAGCTTGAACTTAATGAGATCAGATAAATATTGAAAAAGAGTTCCTTTGAGGAGACTTTTCGATGAAAGATTCATTGACCAAACAACAAATTAAACTTGGGCAAAGCTTGGAGTAAATTTGGGAGGCAATAGTTGAAGCAATCCATTCTACAGAGGCTTTGGAGTCGGGTAGATCTGGATTCTGTTGTCATGTCTCTACTACCCATATGGCCTTGGGTAAGTCATTAAATCTCTCTAAGACCATCTTAGTCTTCTTTAAAATGGGGGGATGACTATGACTGATTGTAACCCCTCAAAGGATTACCATGAAGTTTAGACCCTATGCTGGACTTGAGTGTAGTGCTTGACAACATATACTGAATACGTGTCACTTATGATCCCTTCTCATTCTGATCATCATGCTCTGTCATGCAGTGTGCTGGATGTGGGTTAGACTAGTTAGCTCCTTTGGAATTTGTCAAACAGGTAGACAGGTATAAAATGTTGAGCAACTGGAGATGCTGTGATGTTGATTCAGTTACACAGAACTGTCATGTAGCAGCCTGAATCCCATTCATTGAACATCAATGCCCTGTGTCTCTGTATATCCAGCTTGGTATGTTGACTTAGTCATCATCATGGCTTAATTCTCTTCTGTGCTGAAACCATTTGATTTTTGCACAGAAAGTTAACTAGTCTGAGGTCAGTTCTTTATTGAAAAGAAATAATACAGAATGACTGGATAATTCTCTTAAGATGTTAAGACCAAATCCTGTACCTCAATTCTTCTTCATGTCACAAAATAACTGTTTTCTCCCATCTCTCCTAATTTAGAGCTGCTGGGATTCTTTCTGTTGTTTGTCTTTTGGTAATGAGTTACTTTTTTGTTCTGATTGGCTGCCTCTGTGAACTTTATAATTGAGAAATAAATAACATTGCCTCTGGTCAGTCAAACTATTTTTTTCACTTCGAGGAAAGGAATTAGTGTGATAAATGGCAAGCCTATTTTTCTTATCTAGAAAATAGCCAAGCATCGGACTAGTTGGTCTGAAAAGCCCTAACTTCAGACAGTCTGTGGCTCTAGATGCCATGTCTTGTTTTACAAGGATAATTTTTTATATTATATCTTTGATATGTATACACATATACTTTGCATACATAAATGTATGTATGTAGCCATAAAATGACAGCCCAATATAATTTTTCATTTGCTCCTTCCCATTTCTATGTTTGCAGAGGAAACTCTTATCTGTTCTCCTAAATGCTAGATTGGCTAATCCTGACTTAATGTGTTAACCCTCTCAGAAATGTAGTAACTAATACGCACACTTTGCTATTTAAGTATTGAACACCTTCAACCAGTGCAGTGGTTCTTTTTATATATATATAATATATATTATATATATATTGTAAAAATGTTGTACAGAGGGGTAACAGTTATGTGAGTAGGATAATGAGTACATTTTGTAGCAAGCATTGTTACCTCCTTTGTTTTCTCCTACCATCCCTTCCCTCCCCACCTCCCCAACTCCTCCCATCCCACACCCTGACATTGTAAAGTTCGTTTTCAACATAGTGTCCTGTAGATCTCGTTGTCATAATGGGTCAGCCTGCATCTCCATTTAAGCATTCCCTAATATCCCTTCCCTTCCCCAAATTACAAAAACATATATACAAGATGCAGAACACCGGCATCAAATCCAGTGAAAACAGGGGTTATACCATGGGGGAAGAACATACAAAAAAAAGAAGAATCACATAGTGCATACAATGATTTTTTATGTTCCCATTTACATGGTTACATTCTCCTCTGATTAGGTGATGCCTCAGCTGACTGGACTCTCTAGACTCTATGAGATGGTCCTATTAAGTTTAGATTTTCTAAAATTAGATCTTAAATAAATTACTCTAAGAAATGGGCATAGAATGTACCTGGCACATAGTAAACCCTCAATAAATGTTAATTATTGCAGTGATAACAACTATTCTAGCCACTTGGGGAAATAAGTTTCCATTCCTTCTTGGCATCTTAAGATCCAAGGTTGAGGGAAAAAAACCATCCTGGTTAAGTTGGAAATGGTATA
This sequence comes from Dipodomys ordii, assembly GCF_000151885.1. NCBI lineage: Eukaryota > Metazoa > Chordata > Mammalia > Rodentia > Heteromyidae > Dipodomys > Dipodomys ordii. Next base: position 4,333,266 of record NW_012267267.1, read on the forward strand.
TTAAAGATCATATTTTACAGAGGAAAATGAATATCGTAATTCTTGTAACTCCTATCAAGTTCTCCTCCATCCCCCTACCACCATCATCAAACAAAAGAGAAAAAAGAAAGAAAACAGAACAGAAACATGGCTGACAAGGCCCTAAGTTTCTAAGTCCAGTACCATCAAAAGTAGTAAAAAATAATACCCAAGAAAGAGGGATATTTGAAATGCTCAAGAGTATATGTTATTTCCCGTTCTACATTTCCAGTCTTTGATACAGTACTAGCATATAGAAAATGTTCAGTCAGCACTTACTGAAATTAACCTGTGTCGTTATCATTCTGCCATTTCCCGTTGTGTTACTTTATCACTGAAGTGATGAAATCCGTTTTCCTTTCTGAGCTTGACTCATTCATTCAGAGACTGGAAAGTGTAGTTGGATGATAGGATCTGTCCCTGATACCTTATTCTTCCTTGTGACATTTGGGTGTCAGTAAACTGACAGTGTACTGTAACACTATGAGCTAATATTCTGATGAAGACAGCATATAGTTTCCCACAAGTTTTTTTTTTTAATTCTGGCAAATAAATTAGGCAAAAATTTGTTCAGTAACTTCCTCTTGGAAGTTACATTTTGTACTCTTTTTAAGGCTTTTAAAATTGGTAGGAACATATGTGAGTATGTCTTTCTTTTGTATTAAATCTGTACATACTTGTATATCTGTTTGTAATTTACAGACAGATGTCAAAATTTTTTTTATCAGATCCAAGAAAGTTAAATAGTTATGTCTGAGCTAGTAATTTACTCTTAGGAACCTGGTCCCTAGAATAAATCGCTTAACAGTAGATAACAATTTATGGATACGATTATATTAACAGCAATCTTATTTATAATACTAAAAAACTAGATATAAAATAAATGCAATCTCAGCTCTTAAAAAATGTAAATATAAAAGTAGAGTCTTATGAGATAGTTTTCAGCCTATGTTTTCCTCCTTCTGGGGCTTGAGTTCAGGGTCTGGATGCTGTCCCTAAACTTCTTTTGTTCTACCACTTGAGCTGCAGCTCCACTTTCAGCATTTTTGGTAATTTATTGGAGGTAAGAGTGTAATAGACTTTCCTGCTCAGTTTGGCTTCAGACTGTGATCCTCAGATCTCAACCTCCTGAACAGCTAGAATTACAGCATCTAGCACCCAGCATCACCTATTTTTTAAAAATTATCTTTAGCTAGTTATACAAAGGAACTGCCATTTATCAAGCACTTTAAGAAAGCAATCCATCTTGATCAATGTCACCTCTTTCAACATTTGTGATACTTTGTTCTTTTGAGGTATCTTGGATTACTTTTTTTTTCTTGGATTACTTTTGCAATCACTATCATTTGATTTGTGAGAACATTTTTATTTTAAAATCTTAAACATCTAAAACTGTGCATATTCCTGAAATGAGCGCTAGAAACAGCAGTGATGTTTTCTTTGCTGTATGGGAACTGCCAGAGCAGAAAAGAAGGGGATGAAGTATTCCGTTCCTGAGTTCATTGTATGCACTCACCAATTTCATACTAGGCAGATGGACCTGCTCTGAAAGGTCCTGACTATGGCTTATATCAAGCTCCTTGACTGAGATCCATGTCCACAGCCCTTGTAGTTTTGGGTGGAAAGAGAAGGTCGCTCTGTAACCATCTGCCAATGAGCATAGGAACACAACCTGTAAGAATTACAGTGCAGACCTAGGAGGTAACTGACTGAACATAACTTCCCATTAGGTGTTTATGATAGAGTATTAAGTAGGGGTTTCCTTGGAATACTGTCATCAATGAACTAGGAGAGAACTTTCCCTGTTATCTATTACTCCAAAAGCTGGATGCTCTGGGAGAAATCCTGTTAGGAATTATCTAGACTGTGGTGGCTGGACTACTCTCTGATTGTGTGGCCTTGGATAGTACACTCATTCACATGTATTGAATGCCAGGCTCTGGGCCAAACCTGAGAATAAAATAATGATTTTGGAGGCCCAGACCTTTGAAGTTTATCATCTTTAATGTTTTGCTTCTTTCCAACTCCTGTTTTCTTTGCTTATCCCATAAATTCTACTTTCCTCATAGTTTGGTCTTGGGCTGTCTTATCCCATATCCAACCATCTCATATGAGATTTACAAACTGATGACTTTCGATCAGTGCATCCAGCTTAGGTGTCCTCCTGAGCTACATGCTCATATAGCCGGCTAGTCATTTGGGAGTCTTCATCATCTAAGCTTGGCTTGTCCAAAAGTTTGTTGTTATGTACCCCCTCCCCCAACCAACTTCATTTCCTTTGTTTCAGATGGATGAGCCCATAGTCCATAGTGTCTGAGCCAAAAATCTCCATTCCTCCTTTTCCTTTCCTGCGTTCTATAGCTAATGAACCATCTACTTGTGTTGACTCTCTCCTTCCTACTTAAATATTGTTCATCCCAGTCCCCAGCCCTTGCTTCTTCCAGGTTCTCTTGCTAGCAGGCTTATTCCCCCTCTAGTCATTTCTTGAAATTGCAGAACTGAACAGATCTCCTTAAACAGAGTGTTGGTTCAACCCTCCATTGCCTAGAGTCTCCTTCAACTGCACCTTGCCCTCTCAGGAAAATCCACTGTCTATAAGCGAGCTCCAGGATTCCTCCAGTCTCACCATCTGTTCCCATTCCCTAGGTACTTGATAACTACTGATTAGAAATAGGTAACTTTTGTTTCTCTAGATTACATTGAACTGGGCGTAAAGATAAGTGTAAGATCATAAAACAATAACAACACAATAAGAACAATGACAAAATAATGAATTGTATTGTTCTCTTGCTCCTTCCTTAGACCAAACCCTGGTTTTGACTCTTTCTTCCCTTAGGAAGCTCTCCAGCCTCTCTGACAAACAAACTACAGGTGATTCATTCCCCTGATAATATAGGTTATGCCTGGATGTGTCTGAATGCTGGAAAAACAAATATGCTGGAATAAAAATTCAGGGATTTTGTGTCATATGATCAGAAAATGGGTAATACTATATGAGATTGGTGACTAACATTTATTGAATACTTCTTAGATGCTACTTTCTAGCTATTAATAAGAATGGTTTTGATCTTCTCACTGACTGTATGAACTATATTTGCCTCTTTTCATTGTACAGATTGAAAACTAAGGTCTGGAGAAGTTAAAAGCTTCAAAACATGTGACAACTTCTGGGCATAGGTAGAATCAGCTTGGGCTATATAATTCCAGGTCCCACACACATGCTGCCACACACTTAAAGCTCTTCAAGAATATTTAGTTATCATCTTCTGTGTTCTTCTGGTTCCCCAAAGCAGAAGTTGGGTCTTTAAACAATTAAGTTCTACTCCTGTGAGTCTGGGTCTTCCTCAGACTGGGTCCTGGGACCCAGTCCAGATGAATCAGTCCTTATCTGGCAGCCTCATGATCCAATCCTTATTTCTTAAGTGTTCACATTCTTTGTGAAAGAAAATGTGGACCCTGACATGGGCACAGCAGCTCATAGTTGTAATTCTTACATTGTGGTTTAAGGCCAATCTGGGCAAAAAAGTTGGTGAGACTTCCATTTCTACGATAAATTTCTGGGTGCAGTGGTACACAGTTGTCACTCTAGCTATGCATAAAACACAAATAGTTGTATTGCAGTCCAGGCCAAAACAAATAAGCCAGCAAATAAGTGAGACCTTATTTGAAACAAAAACAAAAAACAATGAAAACAAAAAGGTCTGGGGGCATGACTTCAGAGCCATGACAGAATATCTACCTAGCAAGTACAAGGCCCTAAGTTCAAACTCCAGTACCAAACTGCCACTTACTAGGTAAAAGACCTTAGGCCAGTTGTTTAAACTACTATCTCCACTCCACCCTCCTCCCCCTCTGCTCCACCACAACTCCCATCTATACAATGAGAAAAATATTAACAGAATCAGAATTATGCTGTAATGATTAAAGGAGTCAACATATAAAACAGTTAGAAAAAGGCTTGGCATATGGGAAGTTCTAAGTTTACATTCATATTTTTAAAATTTTAAATAATCCCACTTGTATTTGCTCAACTTCCAGATGAGATGATTTTGATTACTGAAACACCAGGGTAACTTGGTGACTGAAAGAGTTGTAGAAGCTACGAGTTCTTTCATCTCATTCTGTATAAAATATATTACCCAGGAAGATAAAAACAAACCATCTGCAAAACTGTACTTGGAAGGTTTTTATAAATTTTGGAAAAGTTTGGCCAGATTTAAAGACGGCTGCTCAGATGGGGTTCAAAGCTCCTGTTGTGAGCACTCTGATGGGAAGCTTCTAGAAGAAGTTTCTAGAAGGGGTGGTGTGGCAGTATGTGTGGTCATTGGAATCAGTCTTTATCTGAAGCATGGAAGGAGCTGGCTCAGGCTCAAGGAAAGTGACTGGGTGAGAAAATACTTGTCGTTCATCTCACTAAGCATGCGGTTGGGAGGGAGCATGTTGTGTGGTGGTGGAGTATGTGGACACTCGCTAGTGGGTTCTTAGTCCTTCCTGTTTCATACTCATTCTGACTGATCCTACCTTCCTAACATATACCACTCAACCCTACACTCCTTTTTGTGCCCATACTGTGACCTAAAGCTACATTTCTAGCTTTTGCTTGTTAACTGGAGGAGTCTCATGGATTTTCCTACATGGGCTAGCGTTGAACCACAATCTTCAGATCTTAGTCTCTAGGGTAGCTAGCATTACAGCATGTAATGCCTCTTCTACTACTTGGGATCTCCTCAGTAATTTCCTGATTCTGTCTTTTGTCTCAGGTCTCATTCCTGCTTGAAGCTTTATCCAAGCTGCTGTCAACTGTCTATATTTTCTTTCTTTGCTAACACTCATTCTTGCTTTTCACTTTCTATCTTTGGTGTACTCATAGGGAATCTCCCCCTAGCATGGGCTTTTATCTGCCTTTATTTTTTCACATCTATTCTTTTATTTTATCCTTAAAGCATCCTTGTGAAGTAAGAGCTCACACTTCTCCACAAGGAACGAAGAACCCAAGGCTCAGGGTGATGAAGGTTTCTCTAAAGACAAAAAGCCAAGTGAGACTACAGCTCTGGGGCTTTAGTGCTTCACCTCCCACGCTGTCCTTGAAGTCAGCTGATACGTCTTGCTCCATTTGGTATCTCTTGGCAGTGCCTAGCACAGCTTTTGGCTCATTAAGTTTCTTTCTTTCTTTCTTCAATTTACATTGATTAAATCAACCAAATGTTACTTAGGTGTTGGACATCCACATTAAACAAACTTGGATAGTTAATGATGTAGAACAGAAGGTGATATTTTAATGGCATGTGTACTTTACTTAGTCAGGGAGGTTGTGTGTGACTTACAAGTTAAATGCCAGGTGGGACAGGCAATGTACAAAGGAGTTAAGAAGGCTGAATGTAACTCATTGAGGAAAAGTGTGGATTCTTGCTACCTGGACATCATCACTCTGTCCAATGGAAATGACCACAGTTTACCTTCAGCCAGTTAATGCCATGATGAGACATGGACTTCAGATTAAGAAATGTTCTTTTTTTAAAAAAATATTTAATTTTATCGTCAAGGTGATGTACAGAGGGGTTAATTACTTACATAGGTAGTGAGTACATTTCTTGAACTTGTTACCTCCTCCTTCATTTTTTCCTACTTTCCCTCCCTCTCAATCCCCCCTCCTTTTTTCGAGCAAAGCAGGAAATCTAGGGTCAATATAGTCAAAATTCATTAAATGCATACCTGGCAATGTGATGAAGCTCCTTACTACGTACAATTTAATATATGCCAACAAAACATTAAAAATAAATAGGAGGGGCTGGGAAGGTGGCTCAGTGATAGAGCACTTGCCTTGCATGCACCACATAAGCAAAAAGAAAAAAGCCAGAAGTGGCACTATGGTTCAAGTGGTAGAGCGCTAGCCTTGAGCTGAAGAGCTGAGGGACAGCACCCAGGCCCAGAGTTCAGGCCCCATGACCGGACCCAAAACAAATTTAAAAAAATAAATAAATAGGAAATCCAGACTTGGCTTATACAATCCCCTCTAGTCAATGTTGGCAACTACTTTAGGTAGATTATTTTGTTTTTGGCCAATCCTGAGACTTGAACTCAGGGCCTGGGCACTGTCCCTGAGATATTTTGCTCAAGGCTAGCCTCTACCACTTGAGCCACAACTCCATTTCCAGCTTTTTGGTGGTTAATTGGAGAAGAGAGTCTCACAGACTTTACTGGCCAAGCTGGTTTTGAACCATGATCCTCAGATCTCAGTCTCCTGAGTAACCAGGACTGCAGGCATGAGACACCAGCACCCAGCTTTAGTTTTTCTTAAAAGACTGAATGGCTAAAGAATTCATGACTGATGTTAACCACATGGAGCCCATGTGGGAGCTTCTAAGACAGTGCCCAGTACCCAAGGGCAGAGGGCTGCTTTTCTCCTTCCTTGTCCTCAGAAAGCCAGATGCAGGTGTCACTCACCTGCAGGCCTGTTCTGGGTTTGCAACAATTACCATAGCTGCTTGCCCTCTGCCCTACTGGCTTGTTTTGTTTTCCATCCAGGGCTAGAGAGTGCCCTCTTTCCTCCCTCTGTAGAGATCCCCTGAATTGGATCTTGCTCTCTAATTCAGCTTGCTGTATTTATTGTGATAAATGAGAGTGAGCAGATGACAAGCAGAGATCACTAGGTGGAAGATCAAACGCTTCCTCTGGGCTGCACAGCATATTTATGACTTCACTGTCTCAGAAGCTCCACCCATGATGTGTGGTACTCAAAGTGAACTTCTACCCCCTGGGTACCTCTCACCAGGCCCAGTGGGAAAACAGAGACATGGAAAGGTGCTACCAAAGATCTCCAAAAGCAGAATCCATGGCAACCTGTGGAGAATTTTCCCTTGGGCTTTGTGACTGGGTGTTGACAAATTAATAGCTACAGCCATTTGAAACATTAATGGGGATAGTTGTGTTAAGTATATTGTACCAGTGAGTTGTATAGACCTCAAGATTGGTGCCCAGGATTCCTTGAAATAAGCTTGGCAGACTACCAGAAGTAACTTTGCTGAATATCTGCTAAAAATGTTGGGTGTCACCTCTGACCTAGGAGTCTGGGGTCTGGGAACGTTCGTTTTGATGGAATCTTCTGAGATTTTTTTAAAAATTTGATTTTTGAAGTTTAATGTTTGACTTTCATATGGGTCTCCAGTGTCTCAGTAACCCACTAAATTCACAATTTCCTGACCATTATTGCTTTAGTAATAGCTAAATTTATTTAAATAAATACAGTGTATCAATTTAGAGGGAAAGATTAAGTGAACCATAGTTTTGGTAGCAAAATCTGAGAGTAAAACATGAAGACTGAAGGTTAAAAAACATTTAGGTGAATGAAAAAGCTCTGTAGTGAGCCAGAAGATTTGGATGTCAATCTGGAATTAAATCCTTACCAGCTGTGTGCCCTTGAGCAAATCCCTTCACCTCTCTGAGCCTAAGCTGCATTCTCAGTAAAATGAAAATAATAAAATCAGCTTTGGCTGGGCTGTATTGGAAAGTATACAAGAAAGCCTAAATAAGATAACACATAATAGGTACTAGAATATTGTTGAATATGAACTTTTCTTGAATAGTCATAAAAGTTTAATTGACTATGTATCTTTAATGTGGCCATTATTTGGCTTTTCCTTAAAGTCTATTAGAGGTTTAAATTCCTATTTCCTCATGCCTTTTTCTGAGCAATGCCTTTACTCTCCTTACTGAATGGTAGAAGGGGAGAGCTTGGAGCTGAGAGTCTGCAAATTTGGCTTTTCTCTTCAACTCTGCCTCTAGGTATCTATGGGCTCCACCTCTAGGAAGACAAGTTTTACCTTGTTGCACCTCAGTTGTATAACCTATAAAGTGAACTAAATGATTTGCAAGATTTTTCCTAGTTCCAGCACAAAGCTATATTTTTTATCATCACAAAAGAAGAGCTCTTGAAATTCCCATTTTATATCATTTTAGCCCCAGTAGGTGATTTGTCAGAACTACCCAATTCATTGGGTTCATTTCTCCTGGTTCTTTGGAGGTGCTAATGAATAGAAAAGCAAAGTGGCTGGTAGAAGGGAGAGGGAAATGGAAGATACTGAAGCAAGGAACATGGACTATTCTCAAGCTATAAATACGTATGGAATATCTACGATTCCATAGGTTGACAATGTTATATAGCTTAAAATTGAATCATTCTATCAGTGGACTAGAGAACAAAATGAGATGTATCTAGTTCTTCGTGCCTTGAAATAGCACTGAAGTTTAGATTTTTTTAAAAAAGATATTCAGTCTATAAAAAATTAATAACTTACTAGGCAAGATGGTATAATTAGCTGCTAAGGTAGCTCTCTGAAATCAGCTTTTCTTTTTGGTCAGCTTTATTCTAGTTAAGCAGTTATGCAGACATTTTTCTTTTTCCTGTCCGGAAGTATAAAACAGAAAAATCATGGGATAGTGAAATTGCTGAACACACACGAAGTGGTGCCACAGTGTCCCCACTCCATGCCAAAGCAAATTTCTGAGTGTTATGTAATTTCTCCCTGTCTCTGAGATCCCATGATCCCATCTGAGGCTGATGTGGTACAATGTGCTAGGCTGTATTCTGTCAAACTGTTCCTTGGTGGGTGATATCTTGTCACCATTAGTGACCTGTGACTGGGATTGATAAGAAATGCTCTCATCATTTCTACTCATATTCTGTGACCTGTTGCCTTCCAAAATTCATGCAGGCAATTGCTAAAACAGACAACATTTACTGGCTGAAGAGTAAATCACAACTTGCAAGGATACATTCACTCATTTGGAAAGAATTTTTGATCATTCACTAGGCTAATAGCACCGAGGGGGATTCAAAAAATGTATTTTATATGGTTTTAAAAACAAAATATATGGCAGACTTTTTGCCCTCAAGGAATTTACAGTCCATCAGAGAGGCAAGGAATGCATTTATAAATTAAATAACAACATATATGAAAACTAGACATCCGTGCAATGCACCAGAGGTACCAGTGACAGAAGGAACTGTCATGGAGTAGGGGTTCTGGTTGGGTGATCTTGTCTAGTGCTCCTCTGTTCACAATGAAAACCCAAGAGCAGAGAAATAACCAGGACTGACTTGAAACAACTAGAAGAAGGAACTCTACAAACGGTCTCTCACTCTATTAATTTACAATCAGCGATTTCAGAAAAGTGTAGTTGCTTAAATGAGGAAGAGTGGCTCATTTTAAAAAGAAAAAACATCCAGCATTATTTCCAGGCAATGAATAAAATGGTGAAACATAATTTGATTTAGAAACTACAGTCCACATCCCTCTAGTTAATGCTCACAGTGTGCCAATAATGAAGTAAACACTCTTGTTAACCTGTCTACTGTAAATCCATCACCAACTTTCCACCATTGGACAGATATTTCTAATAGAAGGAGAACATATATTCCTAGTTTCCTCAATGTCTTCTCTTGTCATCTGAATTTCATCAGCCATTAGATTTATTGTGCATGAGCACCTTTGAAAGGATGTAAAAAAAAAGAGAAGATTAAGTTGGGTGCTATTCAGCAGCTCTGGAAAAATATTTTACCTTCCTAGAATTTCCTCCCCATCAAAATAGACAAGTACTGGATTGATCTGAGAAGAATTGCCTTTGTGCTGCCTAGAATGGCACCAACCGCAAGGCAAGTGCACAACCTATTAGTCTATCTTCTGTGGTGCTTCCTCTCTGTTAGTCAGCTTCTTCTTACGATCAGGTAGGGAGAAATGGTTCAGTTGCTGATAGTTTTGGAATATCAAGATCAGGTGGCCTCATTTGTTTGTCTGGGTGGTGAGGGCAGGAGTCTATGTTTAGGGAACAAGTCATTTCTCAAGCAGGAAGCAGGAGAAACTCAGAAAGTTCTCACAATTCTTCTCAAAGGGCACACCACTATGACCTAAGAATGTCTCATTAGACCCCACTTCCCAAAGGTCCAAAGTACTTCGCCAGACTGCCAAACTTGGGAACAGGCCTTTATCTCTGGACCTTTGGGTGACACTCAACTAGATGCTCTGGCCATCTGCTTTACCCTCATCATCGCACATGAGGGAGCTTTGCTTATCCTTCCTTCTGACACACACTACCCTGAAGCTACCTAGTTGTGATATGCACACCTATATCAAAATTTTTACCTTTTTAGAAAGAAAACACATCTTTTCCATGCCTTAGATCTAATTAAGAGTATTTAAGCTCAGCTGCCCCAGAAGTTGCCATTTTTACTCTTATGAGTGCTCTGTACAGATTTCCATGGCACCAAACACTGGGAGTCCCTTAGGGATCATCAGTAGCCACATCCTTTTGCAGATGAGAACACCGAACCATGGAGATGATTTCTATCCATCTGTGGTAGGTGAACACTAGAGGTTTCCTGGTTAGGGGCCAAGGTAAGATTAGAAACCAAGAATCTTGACTTGTTTTGTATCCAGGAAATAGATGAAGAGAATAAATAGTCAGTTCACATTATCTATAGAAAAGTTGATTGGTTAGATGTTTATTGGATGAGTTTTCAGGACATCCTTTATCTTCCTGGCAAAGAATTTCCTATAATAGCAAAGCCATCTTGGTTAAGATAGTGAAATCACAAAATTATATTAATGTAGACAATAAGCTGTATAATTTTGGTTTCAAGAATAATTGTGCTTTTATTGGGCACCAGTTGTGTGCCAGATGCTTTCTATACTTTGCTGCTGAAAGTCTGACATGGGAAGGGATCAGAGTTATTTTATAACTAATTTTGTCTGTGGTTCCTAAACATAATAGCTGGCACATGGGAGACCCTCTGTACAATACTAAGATGTGATCATTTTGTTAGAGCATTCTGTTTTATAATGCTAAGGGTTGATTTACCTTATGACCCAGAAATTTCACTTCTGGATATGTAAACCAAAACAAGTTCACACATGGTCCAGCAAGGAAACATGTATGTGTGCTCCTTATATCGTTGCAGATGGTGGCTGGAATTTAGTCTCTCTGGGTGCTTATGTGGCTTCATCAGGGATTTTCAGAGAGATGAACCAATAATACGCATGTGTCTGTGTCGATGTATCTGTGTGTGTGAGATATAAAGACATTTATTACATGGAATTGGCTCTCAGGGTTATGAAGTTGGCAAGTATAAAATCTGCAGGGTGGGCTGGCAGGCTGGAGACCAGGGAAGAGCCAAGGCTGGCATTCAGGTCCAGAGGCTGTCAGGCTGGAGACTGATGCAGTTCAAGTTGGAAGGGGATTTTCTGGCAGAATTCTGGACAGTCTTTGTCTTATTCAAGTCATCAACTGATTGGATGAGGACCACCCACATTATGGATGACAGTGTTCTCTGCTCAAAATCTGCCTGTTTCAATGTTAATTTCATCCAAAAACCGCTTGTTTGAGCACTGTGGCCCAAACAAGCTGACACATAGAATTAATCATCACACTATTTCTGGAAGGTTATATTGTAAAATTTAATGGATTCACATCCTAAGGTACAGTATCAAGTAAGTACTCACTAGGAAAGAGATAATGTCCTCAAAAGAGTTCAAATGAGAGGGATGTGGCCAAAAGGGAACCCTACTGCATTGTTGATGGGAGTGTAAACTTTTTCAACCACTTGGAAGGCAGTAAGGAGGTCCCTCAAAAGACTACACATAGAGCTCCCCTGTGACCCAGCAATCCCACTTTTGGGCATTTGCCCAAATGATCACAAACAAGACCACACTAAAGCTACCAGCACAACTATGTTTATCACAGCATTATTCACCATAGCTAAGGTATGGAACCAAGCCAGATGTCCCTCAGTAGATGAATGGATCAAACACACAC